>NC_091170.1:2795399-2917899 GCF_040958095.1 Procambarus clarkii | reverse complement strand
GGACGAGACAATCGGGATGATAGCCGACAGAGTGTATCGTGAGCCAGCCTGTACTCCTCTTGACATACCCGAGAATATTCTAAGGAAACTACTCCAAGCTTGTACTAAAGAGGCACCCTTCTTGAGCCCGGATGGGCACATGTATAAGCAAGTAGATGGGGTCGCCATGGGTTCTCCCCTAGGTGTCCTGTTTGCAAACTTCTACATGGGTACCATCGAGCAAAAAGTCTTAGTCGACATGAACTTGAAACCGGCCATATACTGCAGGTATGTTGACGACATTTTTACACAGGTACCTGATGTCAGACATCTGCAGGAGCTGAAGGAGGCATTTGAGCGGAGTTCCGTGCTGCGTTTCACTTACGAGATGGAAAAGGATGGGAAGCTGCCCCTTCTAGATGTAACAGTCATGGAAAAGAGCGGAGGTTTCCACACTGCAGTCTACACTAAGGAAACGAACATAGGAATGTGCCTAAATGCCAACAGCGACTGCCCAGATAGGTACAAGAGGAGTGTTGTTAACGCATATGTCAACTGTGCTCTCAGCCACAGCTCAGAATGGAAGCAAGTCGACGAAGAACTCTGTAGGGTAAGGCAGGTCCTAGTCAACAACGGCTTCTCCAATGGTTTCGTCGAAGACATCATAAAAAGGAAAGTGAAACGCCATGCAACCTCTGAAGAGACAACTAACACAACACCTATACCCCCTATTAGACTATTTTACAGGAACTTCTTTTCCATAGCTCATAAAACGGAGGAAAGGGTCCTGAAAGATATTGTTAATAGAAACTACAGACAAAAATCAGAGGCTACAACTGACGATTTACTATAAAACCAGAAAAACGGCCAGCCTACTCATGAGAAACTCTCCAGACACAAAGCAGAACGCTTTAAAAGAGACCAACGTCGTCTATGCCTTCAAATGCCCTCTTGGGGACTGTAAGCTCGAAAAAACCCAGTATATAGGCAAGACAACAACATCTCTTTTTAGGCGTTTAACGATGCATAAGCAACAGGGCTCCATTAAGGAACATATAATCTCTTCCCACAACCAAACCATCGCCAGAGAAATCCTAGTAAACAACACAGAAATCATCAATAGATACAGCGATAGCAGGCGGCTTGACGTTTGCGAGGCACTACACATTAAGAAGTCAACACCAGCAATCAACAGCCAATTAATGCACAACTATATTCTACCCACCTCAAGACTCCGCTCCAATATAGAAGCATCAAGAAATGTGGACCAATAGGCTTTCTACAAACACTTCTATTCAATACCCATTGTTTCGTGTTTTGTCTTGTGTTGATGAATTTAATAGCCTATTAAATACCACCTCACCCCATCCACCTCACTCAAATGTAGATATAAACAAATCGGAGATGTGTAAGTTCTATTTAGTTGTGTATATATATATATATATATATATATATATATATATATATATATATATATATATATATATATATATATATATATATATATAGATATATGTATGTATATATAAATCGCCTTCTCAAGTGGCGTCTCTCCTTCCCTCTCCCTCGCAGGGATACGCATGCGCAGTACACTCCACAGGATACTCGAGGTTAAAGTAATTTATTTACTCGTAATTAATTAGGCAAGTAGGGACTTATGACAAGTATTAATGTCAAAAATAAATGTATTATATTATAATACCGGTTCTCGTAGGGCAATTGATTTAATTAAGACTACACGAAATAAATGAGCAATGTTGAATGTAGATTTATTTTACATCCCAATAATATCTACAGGAGTAATCAGTCTGATATCTGATTACATGATTGAGTTCAGTAAGCAATAATATGCGAAATAAGTAAACTCTTTCATAGAAGATTGATCGAGAATTGATGGAAGATGGAGACTAGGAAGGATTTGGCAAAAATTGCGTTGCAATAGAAAAACATTAATTAGGTTAATTCTACGAACTAGTAATGTTAGTAAATGCAATTGTTAGCAAATAAATAAGGATTGAATATTAGTAGACATTACGAATGTGAAACATGAAATACCACTTGGAGTCAGTGATCATTGTGTCCTAGTCTTTGACTACACAATAGAGCTTAAAATTGTGACCACAGGACAAGAGGTCTGGGAAAGGAGAGTAAACTATAGGAAAGTGGATTACAGGAGGATAAGAGAATATCCGGGAGAAGTGCAGTGGGAAGATGAACTAAGAGGACAAACAGTGCAAGATATAGACCTAGTCAAATGGAAATGCAAGGAGGCCGAAGAAAGTTTTATATTAACAGTAAAGGGAAAAAAGCAGGACGGAATATAATAACCCATGGTTTAACAGACAGTGTCAGGAAGGAAAAATGTGAAGCAGGAGAGGGTGAAGTAAATACAGAGGACATTAAGTTTAGATGCAGCAGGGCTAGGAATGAATTAGACTGCTATTAACAGAGCTAGACTGCTAATAAAATTTGAGAGGTAGGAGGGAGGTAGTGGAACAGCCCTAGCTTGGGTAAGGAATTACTTTCTTACTTTCTTTATTACTTTTAAGGAATTAGGAATTAGTCTCCGTGGTGTAGTGGTAAGACACTCGCCTGGCGTTCCGCGAGCGCTATGTCATGGGTTCGTATCCTGGCCGGGGAGGATTTACTGGGCACAATTCCTTAACTGTAGCCTCTGTTTAACGCAACAGTAAAATGTGTACTTGGATGAAAAAACGATTCTTCGCGGCAGGGGATCGTATTCCAGGGACTATAGGATTAAGGACTTGCCCGAAACGCTACGCGTACTAGTGGCTGTACAAGAATGTAACAACTCATATATATATCTCAAAAAAAAAAAAAAACTTAATAGTTAGGAGCCACAGGATAACAGTCAGGGGCAAGAAGTCAGACTGGCGAACCGTAACGAGTGGAGTACCTCAAGGATTGGTGATGGGACTAGTTCAATTAATAATATACGTGAGCACCATGTCTACAGGAGTCGAGTCTTATATATCGATGTTTGCAGATGACATGAACCTAATGAAACGAGTTGTGACAGAGGAGGATTGTAGGATCCTCCAAGGGGACTTGAACAAGCTGCATAGATGGTCAGAGAAATGGCTACTGGAGTTCAACACGAGCAAGTGTAAAGTTATGGAAACGGGAGTAGTTGACAGGAGACCAAAGGGTCAGTACACAATGAAGGAAACTACCTCCGAGAAAGGGACCTGGGAGTGGACGTAACACCAAATCTAATTTCCGATGCCCATATGCATCGCATAACGACAGCAGCATACTCTACGCTAATAAAAGTTAGAACGTCTTTCAGAGACCTAAGTAAAGAGGCATTCAGAGCAATTTACTCCGCCTACTTGAGAAAAGTCTTAGAGTAAGCAGCCCTCTCATGGAGGCCCCCCCCCTAAAGAAACACGTTAGGAAACTGGAAAAGGTTCAGAAATTTGCGACGTGGCTAGTCCCGGAGTTGTATGGGATAAGATATGAAGAGAAACTAAAATAACTGAACCTGACGACATTAGTAAAACGCAAGGAGCCAGCAGATATGACAGCAGCATTCAAAATACTGAAGGGGATTGGCAGAGTGGAAATAGACAAAATGTCCACAAGGAATACCAACAGAACAAGGAGACATGGATGGAAGTTGATAACTCAGATGAGTCATCGAGATGTTAGAAAGTTTTCTTTTAGCGTGAGAGAAGTTGGGAATGGCATGAACTAAAGGAGCACATTGTGGAAGCAAACACTATTCATAGCTTTAAAACTAGGTACTATAAATAAGGACAGGAGCAATTGCTTTAAACAACCGACGGCTAGGAAGGCGGGATCAAGGAGCACATGCTCGATCCTCCAGGCACAAATAGGTGAGTACACACAAGACATGATGGACTACATCACAAAGAAGTGTAAGGCTGCAGCAAACAAGTTTGTCCCAGTCCGAAAGGAAACAAAAAATTTAAATGAGGTACCCATGGTTTATTCAGGAATGTAAGCTTGCAAAGCAATTAAGTTTGTTTAATTTAGGCGGCACAACTTTTTGTGCCGCCTAATTACCAAGTGTGTACAGTAGGGGGTGGCGGACAGTGGTTGTGTACCGTCGGGTCGGGTCATCCCATAAAGGTGCATTTACAGTTAAAGGGCACTATCTATACAGCCTTGGTGGACACCGGTGCTTCCGTGTCCATCATGAGTCGTAGCGTGTTAGGATCAGACGTCAGGCTGATACCTAACAACAGGAGATTAACGGCGGTGGGGGATAATGCGTTGCGGGTGTTGGGAGAGACAACTGTGGATTTCCAGCTAGAAGATAGATGGTTTAAACATAGTTTTGTAGTAATACAGGATATAGGGCTGAAACATACCAACATTATCTTGGGAATTGATTTCCTCGAAAAATACTCATGTACCATTGCGTTCAGTGCAAGGGGGAATAAATTGGTATGTGGGGGTCAAGCGGTAGACGTTAACAAGGTGAGGAGTAGAGAAGGAGTAGCAGTAGTGAGGGGTAACTGTAGTAACTCGGCTGGGGACCAGAATATACAGTGGGCAGTCACGGTACCCAAGGATGTCACCATTCCGGGAGAAGCGTCCTTAGTGATTAAAATGGCATGTAAAGCTAAAGGAGTAGACGTTGTGCAAATTGAGCCATTGGATAATCCAGCAGGGTTGGTGATAATGGAGACTATTGAAGACATAAATGAAGGGGTAATTCGGTTGAGGGTTTTTAATCCCTCTCGCTGGCCAGTCACCTTGAGTAAGCATGCACAGGTAGCGTGGGGTCACCCTGTGGAGGAGATTATTGCAGCCATGTCAGTAAGTCAGACTGAGGGCGATGAGGATAGAATGGATAAATTAATGGGAATAGTGGATAGGATGTCCATGGAAAGGGAGGTTAAGGAAGCCTTAAGGGGTTTAGTCAGGGCGTTCCCGGATGTTTTTGCGTTGAGAGGGGAACCCCCAAGGTGCATTACTCAAGGAGCACATAGGATTGACGTAGAGGGCGCACATCCAGTATATACGAGAGCATATAGCATACCCGTGGCACACCAGAGGGAGGTGAAGCAGGAGATAAGCCAGCTAAGAGATCATGATATCATTGAACCATCCAGTTCACCGTGGCACAGCCCTCTCGTAGTAGTCAGGAAAAAGAATGGGGGAGTGAGGTTATGCGTAGATTTCCGCAGAATAAACAAGCTGACGAAAGACGAAGCATACCCATTACCTAACATACAGGACACATTGACACACTTGAAGGGTACACAATATTTTACCACATTAGACCTGCTCAGTGGGTATCACCAGATACCGCTGGAGGAAGAGTCGAGGGAAATCACAGCGTTTAGTGCGTGCAACGACGAGCTCTGGCAATATAAACGACTTCCTTTCGGGTTGAAGTCAGCACCTGCTGTGTTCAGTAGGCTAATGATGAGTGTATTATCGGGGTTGATAGGTCCCACAGCGTTGCTGTACCTCGATGACGTAATCGTGCTGGGAAAGTCATTAGAGGAGCACTTGCATAATTTGAGGAAACTCTTGCTAAGGCTGAGGTCACACAACCTCAAAGTGAATTTCGAAAAATGCAGTTTTTTGGGAGAATTGGTAACATTCCTGGATCATACAGTGGGCCGGATGGGTATCAGTCCATTGCCAGATAAAACCAGGGATATTCAAGAGTTCCCAGTTCCACGGAACAAGAAAGAGTGCAAATCTTTCCTGGGGTTGGTTAGCTATTATCGGCGATTTATTAAAGATTTTTCAAAAATTGCAAGACCATTACATCAGATCAGTGGACTTGCAGAGTTCGTGTGGGGGAAGGAACAACAGCAGGCGTTCCAGGTACTGAGGGCTGCTGTCAGCTCTCGCAGTAACTTGGCGCACCCAGATTTTAGCAAACCGTTTCTGGTGTATGCGGATGCTTCTGGCGCAGCGATAGGTGGTGTGGTAGCTCAGGTGGATGAGCGAGGACGGGAGCGTCCCATTGCATTTTGTTCACGAGTACTATGTCCTGCAGAGAGGAACTATAGTACGATGGAGAGGGAAGCGCTAGCGATCACATTCATATTACAACGGAACCGGTACATCTTGCTTGGACATGAAATTTTGCTCAGAAGCGATCACAAACCCCTTAAGTATGTGTTCGAGTCCAAGGAGCCTTGTCAGCGGCCGGCACGGTGGGTTACCTCGCTCTCAGAGTTTAACATTACAAACTTTGAACATGTACCAGGGAAAAGCAATGTGGTCGCTGACGCGTTGTCAAGGTGTCACAATGTAGCAGTGGTGAGTGAAAGTGGGGAGGAAGATGTGTCGTGGAATGTGAGGGAGTTGATACGGAGTCAGGAAGGTCACCCCCTGTGGGGGGAGGTAAGGAAGTTTTTGAGGGGTCAGCGTGCGGAGTTGAGGAAGTCACTTCCAGCCCCAGTGGATGAGCTTGTGGTTGAAGATGAGGTGTTGTATCATCTTGGTAGGGTTTCGGGTATACGGTCTGAACCAATATACCAGGCAGTCTTGACACCGGAGTTCCAGAGGACTGCAATGTATCTGTGTCATAACATCCCAGCAGCAGGCCATGGAGGGGAGTCCAAGACGTTGCAGAGGGCACGTCAAAGGTTCTATTGGCCATCCATGGGTAAAGATATCAAGGTCTATGTAGCCTCTTGTGACAGTTGTCTGAGGTACAAGGCACATAGGTTGGGGCGGAACCTTTGCGTAGGTGGCCGGAGGTGAGTACTCCCTTCGAGAGAGTACACATAGATCTCATTGGGCCGCTACCACAAGCTCATTCAGGGTCGAGGTACATATTTGTAGCAGTGGATGCACTCACACGGTTCACTGTGGTGAGTGTACTCCGTTCTAAGTCGGCAGAGGATGTGACCCAGGCCATGGTGGAAAGTGTGTTAACCAGGTTTGGGGCTCCTCAACAAGTTGTGTCAGACCAAGGGTCAGAGTTTATCAATCAAGTATTTCAAAGCATCGCGAGTGTGTATCAATTCAAACTTACTCCAGTGCTGGCATATCGACCATCGGCGAATGGTTTGGTTGAAAGACACAATGCTGAAGTAATCAGTATTCTGCGGCATTTGGCTGCAGATGATGTGCTTGCATGGGATCAGAGTTTGTCGATGGTGGAGTCCGCGCTCAACACGGCGTTCAATAGGTCGGTGGGGGAAACCCCGCATTTTTTGTTGCATGGGTTCGATCCCCGACTTCCGTTCACGACGTTCACAAGCAAGCAACCGCCATGCTATGCGTTAGACTTCAAAAGTGTTGTCTGTAGGCGAGCAACCAAGGCATTTGACTTGGTGAAACTACATTTAAGAAAGTCGACAGAGGTAGCAGAGGCATATTATAATGCGCGGAACAAGGTCCAAGCAAAGGTGATCAATGAAAGTGATAGGGTATTTGTGAAGCAGATGCACGCTCAGGCAGAAGGTAAGTTGGCACCCAAGTTTGTGGGGCCATGTCGGGTTATTAGCAAAAAGCATGCAGAAGTTAAGGTTAAGTTGCTAAACACAGGGCATGTGTTCTCCTGTCACCCAGACCGCGTCTATACACTGACCGGTCAGGCAAGTGAGGAGCCATACCCTACGGGGAGTGTGCCAGGGGAGAGCACACCAGCGGCTGAGGTCATAGGTAGGGGTACGAGGAGTTGGCAATCAAGGGTGAATAACGCAGAACAGCATTCGCAGGACCGGGGAAAAGGTCCACAGGCGACGGTGACACATCGTTATCCGACCCGCTCTCGTGGGGTCATGAACACAGAAGCAGCATAGTATGTACTGTAGAGTAGTGCATGGCAATAGTAGTCTTTTTGTAGAGTGTGGTGATGAGTGGTGCATGGGCATGGTAGTCTTTTGTAGAGTGTGGGGTAGTGTGTAAAGTTTGGTGTAGAGTAGCGTGTGTAGTGTAGTGGCGTTTGGACGCCTGGTATGGAGTGTGGTGTTGCGGAGTGCATAGCGGCACAGGAGGCCAGGTGGTGGTGGGTACGGTGAGTATCGGTGTAATGAGGTCAGGTGAGTCAGGACGCAGAGCCTGGCTGTTGAGAGACGTGGTGTTATAATGAGGTCATCAGTAGTTGGGTTGACCAGAGGTGATGGTGTGTCGGAGTGGGTAAGTCTTATGGATAAGATTACAATGTAGAATTTCAAAATTTCAGGTGTTGGTGGTTGCAGTGGGCGAGCCAAGTAGATATACTAATTGCTCATTAATTAAGTTGTTACAGGAATCTCGCTAGAGGCGAGCCAGTGGCAGTATAATGCTTTAGTGACATTAGTTGTGAAATTATTTTAATGAGGTATTTATTGTGATAATGTATGTGCATGTATATACTGTATATTACCTCATCGGCACCATTACGGCTTGAGAAGGTCCCCCGGGGTCATGTCACAGAGCTTCAGGTAGAGTAGAAGGGAAGCCATGAGGCTTCACTCAGTAATTCTAGAAAAAAAAGGGGGGAGGAAGTGAAGCCAACGTGACGTTATAGGCGAAATTCGCCCCCCTGACATCAAAGCAGGGATAAGGGCCAGCTGCAATGGCTTTGCAGCTGCGCTCAGGCTATATACGGGGAGAGAGTAAGGAGCCGAGGGGGTGTCATGTAATAATGGAATCGAGCAAGGGGGCTCCGAGGGAATATTTTGCAGGTACAACGGTCGGGAAGGTGTGAATACAGGTGGACACACTCTGGGCAGATGAGCCTAGAGTAATGTGCTACAGCTGTGGTGAGCACAGCAAGGAAGGATGACCAGAGAGCTGTGAGGTATCTACAGCGTTCTGGGGTTGGTGCCCTGGAACGAGACGGCAGCATAGACCCGAGGGAACATAACCCTGGGATAGGAATCTCCGTTGCTCTGGAGGCCAGGATCACGTTAGCTCAGAGCAACGATGGGACATTGACAACATTCACCAGGCTGGACAGCCTGGGTTTTGTTTAGGTCATGGAGGATCTATGACCTAGCAACCATGGGACGCGAAGACAAGAGAAGTGATGCTGCCAATTGTGGAGGAGGCCAGTGAAACATTGTGTGATCATTGTAGCCCTTATGTCAACAGTACAGGGCAAGATGTTAAATTGTTATTAACTTGTTACTAAGGATAAAGAACATTAGATATATATATGTTGTGTATATATTAATGACTAGTGTCATTTCTGTTTAAGTGCCAGCATTCTGGTCCATGTAATTTTATGGTTATGTTTGTATGTAATTATATGTCAGCAGTTTAGGTATATGTGCATTGTTGGTGATGGGAAAAATTATTACAGACTATTTTACCTGTGCTATGATGTGAATATAATGTATATGTTGTAGAAGTGTTGTGAGTCATGTCGGGGAAAGTTTTAATTTAGTTCATCGTGTGTATGATGAACTTATTGGATGAATAAGTTGTACATATATGGTGGGTGCATCCTCCAGGTCCTTGCACCAATGGAACCATTGGAATGATGCATATGGGGACATATGCGTGTTTAAGGAGGGGAGTGGTGTTGTAATCCACAAGTTAGTAGGGATTATTAGCTAGAGGATCATTACTACAACACTTAACGAATGATGACTGGAAGTACATGTTAAGTAGACAGACTATAGGTCACATATCTAAGAAAGGTCAATGGATTAAGACCGAAGCTGCTTAGCCAAATTAATAATTCCTGGAAAGAGGATTCAGGCTTCTAGGAACAAGGTTACCGCTCTAGGGATAAGGTTAATCGGATTATACCTTCCTTGAGAGGCGGGGTGAAATGGTTGAGATAGATGGCTGACTGGAGCCAGTCTTGTTGGCGGAGTGGAGCTGACAAGTCCTCCGAGGTCTCCGTTTGTGGCAGCAGCGAAGTGTAGCAGACAGCTATGCGAGAGCCTGATGTGATCTTAGTGACCAAGTTAAGTCTGCAGTATGTAAGTATTGAATGAAAGACTAACCGGGTGTGGAGTGTTGTAGTAATCATTCCGTATTAGGGACTTAGGCGGAAGTTACGAGTGTGGGTGGTGATCGCGGAGGTCAAGTGGTCTATGGGTATTGGAAGTGTATTTACCTAATAGAGTATGTTAATATGTTATTATTTGTCAGAGTCTATTCTTTGTAATTAAATGACAAAACCCGACGGCCTTTAAATACCTTCCATATGTTCACTCATTGTGTTCCAGTACAAACCTAGTGGTATGCCTCAAGGGTCTGGTGTGTGTAGGAGTACACGGTGGTAGTAACGGTTGCTGAGGCAAGGTGTTATGTGTTGTGTAATCGCTGTGTTCAGAATGAACCGGGGTTCAGCGTCACAACAGGGGGTAATGGTGGGGGAAGGACGAGGGGACGGGGGAGTTTGGGATGGTGTGGACGAGGGGATGGGGGAATGGAGAATGGTGGGGTGGACAAAGGGACAGGGGAGTAGGGCATGGTGGGAAGGAAGAGGGGATGGTGGAGTGAGGAATGGTCGGGAGGACGAGGGGACGGTGCAGTGGGGAATGGTTGGGAGGCCGAGGAGATGAGTGAGGTGGAAATGGTGGGGAGGACTGGGAGACAGGGAAGGTTGCTGTGGCACAGTAACGCACATGTATTGCTGAGCCACAGCAACGCGTGGCCGGGTACTGCTAGTAAATAGATATATAAAAAGGGAATATTACTATACTTATATACAAGTGTCGCTTTCGCACAAGACACAGAACACTCAAAACGCACACACAATGCAGAATGCGTCAATCCCAGTGTCCACACCGCTCAGTACCTTAAAGCCACCTCCTCACTAGACGTCATTCACGTTGACCACACTCGCTAGCCAGGGCAAGAAACTGGAGCCATTTGTCACTATCACACCAACCCCCATTAGATGGCGTTGTCTAAGTAGCGTCCAATTCCAGGGGAGTTCGAGTGCAGACTCCTAGATGGGGCAGGAACTACCAGGGCACATTCGGACGGTAGTGATGAGTCCGTAACATCCCAGAACTAAGAGACATGAGTTACGAGGAAAGGCTGCGTGAGATGCACCTCACGACACTTGAAAACAGAAGAGCTAGGGGGAGACATGAACTCTACCTACCAAATTCTTAGAGGAATTGACAGAGTAGATAAGAATAAACTTGTTAACACGGGTGGTACGCGAACAAGGGGACATAGGTGGAGACTGTGTACCCAAATGAACTACAGGGACCTTACCATGAGGTTACCTTGAGGTGCTTCCGAGGCTTAGCGTCCCCGCGGCCCGGTCGTCGACCAGGCCTCCTGGTTGCTGGACTGATCAACCAGGCTGTTGGACGGGCTGCTCGCAGCCTGACGTATGAGTCACAGCCTGGTTGATCATGTATTCTTTGGAGGTGCTTATCCAGTTCTCTCTTGAACACTGTGAGAGGATTGCCAGTTATGCCCCTTATGTGTAGCGGAAGCGAGTTGAACAGTCTCGGGCCTCTGATGTTGATAGAGTTCTCTCTCAGAGTACCTGTTGCACCTCCGCTTTTCAACGGGGGTATTCTGCACATCCTGCTATGTCTTCTGGTCTCATGTGATGTTATTTCTGTGTGCAGGTTTGGGACCAGCCCCTCTACTATTTTCCACGTGTAAATTATTATGTATCTCTCCCGCCTGCGCTCAAGGGAGTACAGATTTAGACTCTTTAGTCGGTCCCAATAGTTTAGGTGTTTTACTGAGTGGATTCTAGCGGTAAAGAATCTCTGCACGCTCTCCAGGTCAGCAATTTCTCCAGCTTTGAAAGGGGCTGTCATTGTGCAGCAGTACTCTACTCTAGAGAGCACAAGCGTTTTGAAAAGTATCATCATCGGTATAGCATCTCTAGTGTGAAAAGTTCTTGTTATCCAACCTGTCACTTTTCTTGCAGTTGTGACGGATACTTTATTGTGTTCTTTAAAGGTAAGGTCTTCCGACATGAGTACACCCAGATCCTTTACATTGCCTTTACGTTCTATGTTATGATTTGCCTGAGTTTTGTACGTGGTTTCCGTTTTTATATTTTAATTTTTTCCATAGCGCATGAGCTGGGACGTCAGAAAGAACTTTTTCAGTGTCAGAGAAGTTAACAAGAGGAAACTATTAGGCAGTGATGTGGTGGAGGCTGACTCCATACACAGTTTCAAATGTAGATATGATTCCTAAGCCCAGTAGGCTTAGGAATCTGTACATCAGTTGATTGACGGTTGAGAGGCGGGACCAAAGAGCCAGAGCTCAACCCCCTGCAAACACAACTAGGTGAGTACACACATACACACATAAAAGACTATAAAAACTGTTATCTGAACATAGCTAAAAGGGCTAAAATTTGGTTGAGAAAATCAACATTTTAGGTTCCTTTGAATTTTTTTATTTATATCAGAAATTACAGTGAGACCTTTCTACAATCAGATAATAGAGTCAGTTATATAACAGTGTTTGGCGCCCTCCGTCACCAGTGACTGAGACTTGCTGAGCACTGGGAGGTACCGTGCTTCTTGAGCCTCTAGCTTCCAGTCGTAATGGGGAACTAGTGAGTATAGTGTGACCTGTTCCCTTCTCCATGGATGACAGAGAACTGAAAACTGATTGTTATAGTTCTGCTTGGACTCAAATCTGAGTTACATACATGTATTTGTTTACTGAACGGTATAGTGCAGTTTGAACGGAGTTTACACTGGTGACAAAAACTTATTTGCTTATATACTTGTTTTAGTTCTGGGTGGTATAGTGCAGCTGGAAGTCATATATACGGGTCACAGAAGAGACTTGCAAACTAAGCGATTCATTACTGCTAAGACTATCTAGATCTTGAGGTTATCTTGATATGATTTCGGGGCTTTAGTGTCCCTGTGGCCCGGTCCTCGACCAGGCCTCCACCCCCAGGAAGCAGCCCGTGACAGCTGACT
Organism: Procambarus clarkii; assembly: GCF_040958095.1. Classification (NCBI taxonomy): domain Eukaryota; kingdom Metazoa; phylum Arthropoda; class Malacostraca; order Decapoda; family Cambaridae; genus Procambarus; species Procambarus clarkii. Next base: position 2,905,093 of record NC_091170.1, on the reverse strand, counting down.
AACACCCAGGTAGCTATTTTACTGCTAGGTAACAGGGGCATAGGGTGAAAGAAACTCTGCCCATTGTTTCTCGTCGGCGCCTGGGATCGAACCCATGACCACAGGATCACAAGTCCCGCGTGCTGTCCGCTCGGCCGACCGGCTCCCTAGTCACAACGGGTGACAGAGACGTGTACTTCTGCTCGGAAGACAGATGAAACTTGCTTGTCTAATTGTACAGTTTGTACCATTCTCCAGGGGTGACATACTAGACTTAATTCAACACTGGATCTTGGACACATCTCAAATGGTAACATAGACTTGAGTATGGCGTCGGGGCTTACAGGACAGTATTGAATATTGCCCTTGGAGGACAGATGACATATAGTGAGCGATATAGTGCAGCTTGGACCATTACCAGGTAGGATAGTGAATTGTGTTCTGGAACGAAACTATTCAGTACTACAACTAACTCAGTAGCTCTGTTCTCTCTTTGTTCCATGATGCTTCCAAAGCTTTTGGTAGATCTGAACACATTACACTTTTTTAAAGAACTGCTTAACAAAAAAGTATGTCCTGCCATTGCTAGATTTCTATATTTTTCTTATCAGGTATGCAATGTCGCTGTGAAAAGGAGTAATGTCCACTCTGAAGATTTCTCACTAAATTGGAGTCAAACAAGGTACAGTTTTCAGTCTTATACTATTTGCTCTCTATCTTCATCAATTGTTGAAGGAGTTAAAATCCCGTCGAGCTGGCTGACGCAGAGGCACAACTAAGGCCAATGTTTTCTGTTACGCTGATGATCTAGTTCTGCTCACACCGACATAAGATTCTTTGAAGATCTTGATAGGAATATGTGAGAGATTTAATGCAGAATACAACCTTACTTTCAATCTAGCCAAATGTGCTATAGTTCCCATTATCTCACACGATCCGTTTTATATTGATCCGAAATTAAAGTTACTATGCAGAGAGATTACTGAAAAGCTTTTTGAAAAGCATCTGGGTCATATCCTCTCCTCAAAGGGGCCACGTTAATTTTTCTGATGCTATTAGAGACCTAAAATTAAGAATGTCATTACATCATTATGAGTGAATTCGATCAACTTGAAACACGGTCGAAATTAACAGTCAATGTCTGAGCCCGCATGACTGTGATCTATGCCCGCATGACTGTGATCTATGCCCGCATGACTGTGATCTATGCCCGCATGACTGTGATCTATGCCCGCATGACTGTGAACTATGCCCGCATGACTGTGATCTATGCCTGCATGACTGTGATCTATGCCCGCATGACTGTGATCTATGCCCGCATGACTATGTACTATGCCCGCATGACTGTGATCTATGCCGCATGACTGTGATCTATGCCCGCATGACTGTGATCTATGCCCGCATGACTGTGATCTATGCCCACATGACTATGTACTATGCCCACATGACTGTGATCTATGCCCGCATGACTATGTACTATGCCCGCATGACTGTGATCTATGCCGCATGACTGTGATCTATGCCCGCATGACTGTGAACTATGCCCGCATGACTGTGATCTATGCCCGCATGACTGTGATCTATGCCCGCATGACTGTGATCTATGTCCGCATGACTGTGATCTATGCCCGCATGACTGTGATCTATGTCCGCATGACTGTGATCTATGTCCGCATGACTGTGATCTATGCCCGCATGACTGTGATCTATGCCCGCATGACTGTGATCTATGCCCGCATGACTGTGATCTATGTCCGCATGACTGTGATCTATGCCCGCATGACTGTGAACTATGCCCGCATGACTGTGATCTATGCCCGCATGACTGTGATCTATGCCCGCATGACTGTGATCTATGTCCGCATGACTGTGATCTATGCCCGCATGACTATGTACTATGCCCGCATGACTGTGATCTATGCTGCATGACTGTGATCTATGCCCGCATGACTGTGAACTATGCCCGCATGACTGTGATCTATGCCCGCATGACTGTGATCTATGCCCGCATGACTGTGATCTATGTGCGCATGACTGTGATCTATGTCCGCATGACTGTGATCTATGCCCGCATGACTGTGATCTATGCCCGCATGACTGTGAACTATGCCACCTTCAAAGTGTTGATTTTGCTAACCTTAATTGCGAATGGAGAAAATGTTCAAGACGAATCTTGGGTGTTCATCCAGGCCCTCATTGCAATCTCATATCGGGCCTTATATACACACTTGAAGAAATTGTTCACAAACGAATGGTATCCTTTTGTCTGAAGGGAATCGCACATCCAGCAAACTCAATCAATTCCTTTATATTACATTTTTATTACAAACTCAATCAATTCCTTTTTATTTATTATAGTCACTGGCCACTCCAACTATCCCAGAGGAACAAACTTAGGTGCCAAGTAATTCAACTTAATTAAGAATGAGTGATATATATATTATGGTGCAGCAGGTATACAGCATAGAATAAAACAACTTGTCAGCAGAGAAAGCAGTGAGACTCACAGCTGGATAATTGTAATTTTGAAGGAACTGCTGTGACAAAGTGACGCCTTACTGCCAGGAATGTTGAGTTCTATGGAAGTCAGATCTATGTTGCATGAACTGTGTTGGGAATGATTTTGATCCGGGTTTGCCCTAGAATCATATACATGGAGACTGCCGAGGGTGTAAATAAAATTTTGTATAAAGCCATTGAATGATTATTTTAAATTAATCTTTTAAACTGTATTCTCATTGTCAGACATTCATGTTTTTTAACACTTTCTTTCAGATAAATAGTTCACTGTAAACATATGTAAACTAACCCACTATATAAATGTACTAAACAGACATTCATTTACAACATTTTTTTAATGTATTGTTTGTAAGTGCATCGGGACCCTTCATCACGGCCGACAGAGACTAACTACCCTGTATCCTGTTTGGTTAAGTGCAGCTTGGACCCTCTACCGTGACAGGCAGACTTACTTGTATTCTGTTTGGTTAAGTGCAGCTTGGACCCTCTACCGTGACAGGCAGACTTACCTGTATTCTGTTTGGTTAAGTGCAGCTTGGACCCTCTACCGTGACAGACAGACTTACTTGTATTCTGGTTGGTTAAGTGCAGCTTATACCCTTCACCGTGGGTACAATTACACTCAATGAAGTAACCATAGGAGGTGTGTGTACCCTTGGTGGAGCAGTAGCGATCTGTGGCAACAAACAAAACCAGTATTATATAAATATCTTGGGTAATGTTTTATGTTATTTGCTTACATATGTATTAATTGTATATTACATATTATGATTTCTATTTATTTTTAATTAGTTTCAATATTTTTAATTTTTATTATTACTATTAATTTAATTATTATCGTTATTTAAATTGCAATTATTTTTAATTTAATTATTATTATTATTTCTTTTTAACATTTCCATAAATTATAATATAGTGGCAGTGTTTCGTGTAGATGTTACTGAATTCAGCAAACTTGTTCATGAAGAACTCTTCCAAATCCAAAGAAAATGTTTTGAACGAGACGAATGTCATCAATGTCTTTCCACGCTCACTTTGGGAATAGCAGCCCCAACAATCTCTGTACATAGGCAAGACAGTATGACTATGGTGGTGCATTTTAGAATTTTGTGGGCAAGATAAGGCGTGAAATTCCCATTCATTGTCAAGAAAAATTCCCATAGACTTACATATATTTTTTACAGCAGACGTTTCCTATGATTTTTAAATCGTATTACATAGACTTGGCATTTTCAAATTTTGGTGAAAGATGAAGTTTGAAATTATCAGTCTTATGTGTAAACTACCTGTTGATTTCAATGTAAGTTTTCTTCCAGTAAACTTTGTCGGGAAACCGACACACACACACACACACACACACATATAACACAGTCTCCCTTAGTCTGTAATCCCTTCAGGATGGAAAATGGGACTCTGTGACGTCATCGACTCCGTGACGTCATGGAAGTCATCGATATTTACATTATGAAACATTGTTAATAGACTAGTTTAGTATCTAGAGTTAACAAAAGAGTATCCAATAAGACTGAATATAATTATTAACATTAAATTGTAGCTAGGTTCCCTTGTTAATGTAAAATTACTTTGAGAGAGGAACCAGCTTGAGGGCATTGCCCGACTGGGAGGAAGGCTCCCGCATCATAGCTTAACATAACAACAACAAGAGAGCAGCCACCACGCTGTCTTGGCTAGCTGGTGTAACCAACTAGACACCCCGTTTACGTGTCAACACCAGCAACACAGCCTAACAACCATCACAACAACGACTGTATCCGGCTTATCAAGTATTTTGTATCTGAATTATAATGAGCACATTTATTCATTTATAAAAATAAGTCGGTCATGATGTATGAACAACCCAAACCACATGTACGTGTACCACATTTACAGCCCTCACAGTTCATGCCATACCTGTAATTGATATGTTTAGGGAACTTTGATTAATTCCTTGCATCCCATACAGGTAAATTGTGAGAGGAGCATCAAGAAGTTGAGCAGACAGTTGGTTCATACACATTAATATTGTTTGACAAGCTTTGTTCTTCCCACAAGCCGCCATTACGTGGCACAAGGAGGCACAGGGCCACACCCAATCTGAGGCTACATCTACACGCCTTACCAGACCCACACTACTGGCACAGCTAAGCCATTAATACTCTTAGTAGTAGTAGTCATAATTAATTATTATTAGTAGATTAGACCACCATATGTGGTAAACTGAATTATAACAAATTAAAAGGTAAACAATTGGTAGTTTAAGAAGGAGCCATAACAAAGTGGTTTAGGCTACCAATTGTCCCTCCCAATAGTGTGTAAGAAGATTTCAGGCAGTTTACAAGTATATACAGTCCACTCAATTTATTCTTACTTACTAAGAAAAATAAATAAGACATAACTTTATTTTATTAAAGTCAATTTGAAAAAGAGAGATTAGCTGCCTGGAATTTCCCCACCTTATTTGGTCCTTTGAACCTAGATATTATACATACATATAGTGCAATATTACCTACACACATTATAGCAGGAAGATACTGCTATATTTTGCATTTTTTCTAGCCTAACTTTTCAATCTCTTAGCAAACAGAACTTACAACAAGCACTATTTTTGTTCTGGCAGTACCAAAGGAACAATTGTGCATTTTTTCATTTCATTACAAGAGGTTGATAAGAGGCTACTTTACTTATAAGTTACTTATAAATGTTTTTTGTAATTATTGCATTATTATTGCCATTACTGTAACATTTAGTTACAAATAGTCCTGTAACATTTAGTAACAAATAGTCCTGACACTAGTCCTACACGACTAACAAGTACTTCCAAGATGTCTACTGTTAAAAATGTCCAAATAACCCTCACAGGATTGAGGGGACATTTATCACGGCAGATTAGCACATGTGAAGACATGAGTAAACAAACTCCAGTTAACTATGTAGCACTGGAAAACTATCTTAAGCTTACACGGAACAAGTATGACCGTGTGTTGCAACAAATGAAAGAATATCAAGTTTTACTTCAGAATACCAGTGTTGGTGGAGAAACAATGAAAGATGTATTACGAGAACATTCCGATTATGAAGATGCAATGTTTACACAGTTGCAACACTTTGATGATATCATACATGCCCATAAAGCTAATATAAATATTGCAACCACAACTTCCCAGAACCAGACAGCACCAGAAGTCAAATTGCCATCACTTAGTTTACCAACTTTTTCTGGAACAGAAGACGAGAGTTGGGACGGTTTCTGGAGCAAATTTGTCGATTCTGTGGATTCTAATGCTAATGTACCAAAAACAACAAATTTTACATACTTACAGAGTGTCCTGAAGGATGAAGCGTATCAGGTAGTCTGTAATCTAAATCACACAGATGATGATTATGACAATGCAGTACAACTCCTGAAAGATAATTACGCTAAACCTGAAAGGACTATCAGAATTCTAACACAGAAACTGTTTGACATTAAACCTCCAAATAATACTGCAGTCTCACTCCAAGCCTTCAGATTGGAGCTTGAGTCCATGCTCAAGGCACTTAAAAATAAAGTGAACTTGGATGAGTCAGACTGGATAATACAAGTTCATATGACACGAAAATTACCCAGGGACATACTGGATAAGTTGTTTGTATTAGTAGGTAAGTCATCCTTGACTGTAAATGAGATTACAAAGGGTTTACAAACCATCATAGAACGAGAAAGAGTTAATCCAGAAGGAAAAACGACATCTAAACCTACGTCTGCTACTAATAGTAAACAACAGAGTACAAACAGTACTCCAAACAAAGCTAAAACATCTTCCCCCTCCACAAAGTGGAATCAGGGCAGTGTAGGAACATATGCAGTTGGTCCCTCTAAACCTACAGTTAACGCGTCACCCAAGACGGTGACTCCTCAAGATACTGTTAATGTCTGGAGACCATGTGTGTTTTGTGAGCAATCACATTCCATGTACAATTGCAGACGCTACCCTGATCGTGCAACACGCATAAAACGACTCAAGGAGTTACATAGATGTAGCAAGTGTATAAGGGAACATCATCCCGACAATTTCACAACTGCAATGCGCATCTGCAATAAGTGCCATAAGGGTCAACACCATACTGCACTTTGTGGGGACACAAGTATAAAGTCTCCCAAACCACAGGAGGAGGAAGGAGCTACAGCATCAGTACAGCTTTGTACTGTGTTACCTGACATAAGTGTCTTCACCACAAGGTCTAATCATAAATCAGCTCTACCTACTACACGATTGATCATTAGAAATGGAAAGAATAAAGCCACCGTACGTGGATTATTTGATCAAGGGTCCCAACTGACCTTTATATCCAAGGAGTTGGTAGATAAACTGAAACTTACACCTGTAGAGGAGACACGGATAAACATAGCAGGATTCCTGACTAACTCAGGAGCCCGAACTTACAGGGTAGTACGACCCAAAGTACGATTAGGAGGTTATGTACGAAAAGTACCAGCACTGGTAGTAGATAGATTCCCCACAGACCTGTATATAGAAGGTCTAGGAACAACAGCCAAATTCCTGGAAGAAAAGGGAATTCCTTTGGCTGATAACATTACATCGGACAACCTTTCCAATATTGGAATCCTTATGGGATCAGATGTCTACCATAAGTTTATTATAGGAAAGGAAGATTACCACGGTATGAACGTGTTACCATCTGCAGGTGGCTATTTACTAACAGGCCCAGTATTACGGCTAAAACAACCCGCACCTGTAGATCACCAACATGCCAACACAGTAATGGTTGCATGACTCCCAAGACGCGTCACTAGGAGAACAGTCTCCACTGCAACTCAGAGACATATCCGAGGATGAGCTTGATCCCCCAGTATATAAGTTATGGGACCTGGCAACTCTCGGCATTGTCCCTGAACAACCTAGCCCAGATGATGACTGGACTTACAAACAATACCTAGACTCAGTTATCTACAGAGATAATCAGTATTGGGTCAGGTTACCATGGAAGCTGAATCACCCTCAGCTACCCATCAACTACTTCATGGCACAAAATCAATTAAGATCACAGGTGTTACGTTTACAAAGACAACCTGAGAACTTGAAGTTGTACCATGAAATAATACAGAAGCAGCTCGATGACAAATTTATCGAAGTTGTAACAAATGATAACCCAAAGGAAGGACATTATCTGCCTCACCACCATGTACAGAAGAATTCAGCTACTACCCCACTACGGATAGTATTTAATTGCAGTGCTAAGATGGGGCAGAATAGTGTTTCGTTAAATGACTGCCTTCAAACTGGCCCTAGCCTAACACAAAGGCTTTATGACGTGCTGTTAAAGTTTCGTATAGGGACTTATGCATATACGGCCGACATTAGCAAGGCATTCCTTAGGGTAGGTCTTCAAGAAGATGACCGGAACTACACAAAGTTCCTATGGATTAAGGATCCTAATGATCCAAACAGTGAAATAATCACTTATCGGTTTGCGTCTGTTTTGTTCGGGGCCACGAGCTCACCATTTCTGCTTCAAGCTACCTTGGATACGCACTTGAAGAAGTCCAATAGCCCGAACAAGACGGAAATTAGCGGAAACCTGTATGTGGATAACTTTCAAGGAGCAACCAACAGTGAAAGTAAGCTGTTGGACATATACCATGAGACCAATCGAGAATTAATGGGAGCCAATATGCCTCTCCAGTCTTGGGTCTCTAACAATGACAAATTAAAACAACTGATCGCAACTGAATTTCCCGACTACCAAGTATCCGAGATGACATAGGTACTAGGTGTCCAATGGAACACGACAACCGATCAGTTGACAATCAAGTCAGTGGAGACAGATACCACTAACTTAACAATGAGAAAATTGCTATCACAAGTCAGCAAACCCTTCGACCCATTAGGCTTATTAAGTCCAATACTAATTAATGGGAAGATGATAATACAGGAATGTTGGCAACAAAAGATAGGCTGGGATGATCTTCTAACACCTGCCCTACAAGAAAAATGGCAAGGGTTAGTGAAAGATTTAAGTATCCTAGAGTCTGTCAAGTTCCCTAGGAACACAGTAGTAAATGAAAAGGAACCAATTAAGCTGCATGTATTTTGTGATGCCTCAGGAAAGGCTTATGGTACAGTAGCTTACCTGGTCTCAAATGGGCAAGCCAATTTGCTCACATCAAAGGCCAGAGTGGCACCTTTAAAGAAAAGATCACTGCCACAACTGGAATTAACAGCCTTACTGCTAGGTGTAAGATTGGCTCATTATCTGATCAAGGCCTTAAGCCACATCCACTTTAAAGAAACAGTAGTATGGTCAGATAATGAGGCAGTGCTACAGTGGGTTAAAAACAATAACAGTAAGAATCCTTACGTGAGTAACCGCGTTAAGGAAATACGAGAGTTGTCAGCAGGGTATAAACTAAGATATGTACCTACTAAAGAGAATCCAGCTGACTATCTCTCACGAGGCCTGACTTTACGGCAATTAACAAAGGCAGAGATGTGGTTCAATGGACCTCAGTGGCTAATCAGCGACCAGTGGCCTGAACAAAAGCCACAAGTCATTGTGACCAATGTCACTGTTCCCACTGAGAACCCGGAGCTACCTCGGACTTTGGTAATTGATCCTGCTCGGTACTCTGAACTGAACAAACTTGTAGGTGTCACCCAAGTAGTGTTTGATTTTCTAAAGAAAATAGGAATCAAGCATAAATTCCCTAGTGCCTTAAGGTACTGGGTCAAAAGAGCTCAGACCGACACATTCGGGACAGAAATTGACAATGTTCCTAAGAAGCTACAACATGATCTGGGTCTCTGGTTAGACACTGACAATTATAACTTGATAAGATGCGGAGGACGCTTACAACATGCTGACATAGATCTGGAAGCAAAAAATCCAATATTGCTCCCTCGTCACCACATAGTAAGCAAACTAATTGTGTTACATATACACAAATACAGCACTCTGCATGGTGGGGTATTAGATACTCTCACAGAATTAAGACAACAGTACTGGCTACCCCAAGGTAGACAGACAGTAAAATCCATAATCAAATCCTGTGTTGTATGCCGGAGATACGATGCCAGAGTGTGTCCATATCCTGGCCCTCCTCCACTTCCGAAGGAACGAGTCGTACATATTCATCCTTTTGAGACAACAGGAGTAGATTTCACAGGAGCACTAACGCTGACAGGCACTAAAGACAAGAAATCAGTAAAGGCCTATATCTGTCTTTTTACTTGTGCCACAACAAGGGCAGTCCATCTAGAAGTGACTCCCGATATGAGTGCCGAAGCATTCTTACAGGCTTTCCGCAGGTTTGCTTCACGTAGATCTTGTCCCAAGTTAATGATTTCAGACAATGGGTCCAACTTGGTGGCAGGAGAAGCATGCCTGAGGAAAATCTGGACACACCCAAAGGTACGCACAGCCCTAACTCAACGACAGTGCCATTGGAAATTCATACCTCCCAGAGCACCATGGCACAGAGGCTTCTATGAACGCATGGTTGGTACGGTGAAACGGTCTTTACGGAAAACCCTACACCGCCAAAAGATTGACCTTCAGGAGCTTCAAACAGTAATCATAGAAATTGAAGCACGAGTTAACAACCGACCACTTACCTACCTCTCTGATGATGTTTTGCAGCGTGAACCATTAAGTCCAGCTCATCTGATGTATGGGAGACCTCTCAAAACACTTGTGTCCCTTACGGATGAGGAACCCGAGGATCCTTCATATGTCAAAGAGAGTGATTTGGTTCAACGTTTCAAACATCTTTCAAGGGTGATAAGTCGGTGGAATGACGTATGGACTCGTGAATACCTTACAGCTCTGAGGGAGTATCATTACGGGGCAAACAATCCCTATAACAGAATTAACTTGAACCCTGGTGACATAGTTCTGGTGGATAGTGATGGACCACGCTCAGAGTGGCCTATAGGAGAAATAGTCTCTGTTCATCCAGACAGCCAGGGCATCTTGAGAATAGTGAAAGTAAAATGCAAAGGCAACACTACTCTCAAAACTTTAGAGAAATTAGTACCTTTAGAACTGGCCAGGAAAGAAGACGTGCAACGACTTCCAGCACCCGATACGCCAGTACGGGACATACGTCCCCAACGGACTGCTGCACAACAATGTAAACTCAAATTAAAGCAGCACTATAAATCTGAGGGAGAAGAATAAAGTGATCGCAGTCCTTACCGGGACTTCGACCCGTGTTCTGCCCCCCCGGAATTATGTCGGGAAACCGACACACACACACACACACACACACATATAACACAGTCTCCCTTAGTCTGTAATCCCTTCAGGATGGAAAATGGGAGACTCCGTGACGTCATCGACTCCGTGACGTCATGGAAGTCATCGATATTTACATTATGAAACATTGTTAATAGACTAATTTAGTATCTAGAGTTAACAAAAAAGTATTCAATAAGACTGAATATAATTATTAACATTAAATTGTAGCTAGGTTCCCTTGTTAATGTAAAATTACTTTGAGAGAGGAACCAGCTTGAGGGCATTGCCCGACTGGGAGGAAGGCTCCCGCATCATAGCTTAACATAACAACAACAAGAGAGCAGCCACCACGCTGTCTTGGCTAGCTGGTGTAACCAACTAGACACCCCGTTTACGTGTCAACACCAGCAACACAGCCTAACAACCATCACAACAACGACTGTATCCGGCTTATCAAGTATTTTGTATCTGAATTATAATGTGCACATTTATTCATTTATAAAAATAAGTCGGTCATGATGTATGAACAACCCAAACCACATGTACGTGTACCACATTTACAGCCCTCACAGTTCATGCCATACCTGTAATTGATATGTTTAGGGAACTTTGATTAATTCCTTGCATCCCATACAGGTAAATTGTGAGAGGAGCATCAAGAAGTTGAGCAGACAGTTGGTTCATACACATTAATATTGTTTGACAAGCTTTGTTCTTCCCACAAGCCGCCATTACGTGGCACAAGGAGGCACAGGGCCACACCCAATCTGAGGCTACACCTACACGCCTTACCAGACCCACACTACTGGCACAGCTAAGCCATTAATACTCTTAGTAGTAGTAGTCATAATTAATTATTAGTAGTAGATTAGACCACCATATGTGGTAAACTGAATTATAACAAATTAAAAGGTAAACAATTGGTGGTTTAAGAAGGAGCCATAACAAAGTGGTTTAGGCTACCAATTGTCCCTCCCAATAGTGTGTATGAAGATTTCAGGCAGTTTACAAGTATATACAGTCCACTCAATTAATTCTTACTTACTAAGAAAAATAAATAAGACATAACTTTATTTTATTAAAGTCAATTTGAAAAAGAGAGATTAGCTGCCTGGAATTTCCCCACATTATTTGCACATTATAATTCAGATACAAAATACTTGATAAGCCGGATACAGTCGTTGTTGTGATGGTTGTTAGGCTGTGTTGCTGGTGTTGACACGTAAATGGGGTGTCTCGTTGGTTACACCAGCTAGCCAAGACAGCGTGGTGGCTGCTCTCTTGTTGTTGTTATGTTAAGCTATGATGCGGGAGCCTTCCTCCCAGTCAGGCAATGCCCTCAAGCTGGTTCCTCTCTCAAAGTAATTTTACATTAACAAGGGAACCTAGCTACAATTTAATGTTAATAAATTGTAGCTTCAATAAGACTGAATTGTTAATTCAGTCTTATTGAATACTTTTTTGTTAACTCTAGATACTAAATTAGTCTATTAACAATGTTTCATAATGTAAATATCGATGACTTCCATGACGTCACGGAGTCGATGACGTCACGGAGTCTCCCATTTTCCATCCTGAAGGGATTACAGACTAAGGGAGACTGTGTTATATGTGTGTGTGTGTGTGTGTGTGTCGGTTTCCCGACAAACTTTTCCTGCAAAATATAAATGGTGCGACGTAGAGGACCCGTTTTTATTTTTTGGGAAGAGAGATGTGGTATGAAGTTCCTCCAGATTTATATACAAAATTCCCATAGCTTTAAAGGTAAACTTCCCAGCCCGTAGACTTAAATGGAAATCTTAGGGTCAAGACTTAAATAGAGTTTTTAGGCCATACTCTGTAGACTTAAATTAATTTCCTAGTCCATCGAATGTAAACTACCTAGGCCATAGATTTGAATGTAAATTTTCTAGCTCATAGACTTTATTGCAAACTCTTCCAGTAGACTTAAAATTTAATCTCCACAGTTTTCCTAGGCCATAGACTTAAAAAGAAGTCCCCACAGAGTTCCAAAGTCTCCTATCCAAGATATTCATCTCCGGGTTTACAGTTAGTTTACTAACGCGGACGTCTCAGTGACCCTGCAATAGAGCAGTCTGTCATCCATCACCTTACACCTGTTATCCACCCGAGCACCACCACTGCCTCTGCCGCCATTGCAAGCCAAGCACTAGTGTTAAGCTGATTCCTCTAGTTTCTCTTTTCATTGTTTGTTATTGTTCAGTTTCCTCGCTGCAATTCACCGTTAGATGTCTGGAAAGCTATTCAACTAAAGGTTTCCTAACCTAACCTGACCTAACATCTGGATCAGATTGTAGGCAGGGGAAAGAATAATTATTAACAATTAAAATCGCATTTACAAACATTCCTCTGGGCGGTGTGTGTTTACAGGGAATAAATCTCATAAGCACTGTCTCCAGCAGGGAAGCTCGAGGAAGAGAGACAAAGACAGGAAGAGGCAGATAAAGAAAGGGAAAGAGAGGAAGGAAGATATGATGACCAAACTACACTTCAGGACGAAACGAAACGTCGTCGTTTCTTCATTTACTGTTGTTTCGTTTGGTCATTATATCTTCAGCCACGTTATTGTGACTCATCGTTTGCATAGGGAAGCAGAGAGAGATGACGGAGGTAAGAGTGTGAGTAATTATTCCCAGGGGTACCCCATGGTAATTCCCTTCCCGCCAAACACACACCGAAACTACGACGTTGGTGCAACGTTTGAACAAGTTTTAACACCTAACCAGTTATGACAACCAATATAGCAAGCTGTAACAACGTTCTAATACGTCATAAACACGTTAAGCCAAGATGTAACAACTTTATTACAAGTTGTAACAAGCGGAAAATAGAGACAGTTTCGGTTTGTGTTTCCAGGGTTATAACCTTTGCATTCCTTCATCTCCCATACAAAAGTATGGGAGATGTATTGTAAAACATTTATATGCGTTGAATAGGAAAAATGCAGAGAATGATTCATATTCTAGGTAGGAACTTAAGATGTGTATATTAGTCTACATAATATACACTACATAATATTAGATAATTAGTAAACATTGCGCTAACTTTCCCTTTTACTTAAAAAATATGCATTCATTGTCTCACAATAATTTATTTTTCTAAAGTTTCTTAACTGACTATAGAAAAGGTTTGCATCAGGTTTTGTCATAACCAAAAACTGGAATAGGTATTTAAATAATAATAATAATAATAATTTTTATTTAGGCAAAGGTACATACATAAAGAGATTTTACAAAGTTTGTTGGCTTTATAGATGAGAGCTAGTACATACAATGCCTAAAGCCACTATTACGCAAAGCGTTTCGGGCAGGACAAATCTTTTCGTTCGTTATATTACAAAGGATTTTTAGCATTGTTATTTGTCACCATATATGAAATACAATTAGTAACAAGTGTTAATATTTTGTTTGTGAATAATTTTATGCAAATAGCAACGGACCTGTAATAATTTTTATATGAAGGGTTCTGTAATATTTGTCTCAACTGTTTGATGGGTGATTTCACAGAAACTTCCCTAAGGTTGAGGGTATGGCCCAGCCAATAATCATTAGCAGTTGCAAGAAAATCGTGCAGTATCTGCCTTATCTACTTGTGGAACAATCATTGACACAAATCATTGACACCATTTTACTCAAAATTGTCAGTATACGTTTTTTAAAATTCAGATTTTTTATATATACTAAGCAATTTTAATTTTATTTTTAATTTTAAAATAACAAATTATATTTTGAGTTACCTTGTGAGGATATGCTTCCTAATGGCAGAAATTTATGCCTGCTCTTATTGTTTATGGTTGCTTGTATGTGTGCTTATATGGCAGAACTTCGTTATTTGTCATCCACTGTGTGTCAAGTTTGGTCTGAAGAGTCTAGAGAGGTCATCAGGTTTGACCTGGGTCATATAGTCCTGTTGCAACTGAGTAGAGAGATGAACAGTATCAGGCCTGGTGTACCATTACACAGGAGGAGAGTTTTGGTGGGCACTGCGATGGGAGGGGCAGAGATGGGCTCTTTCTTCTCAAAACCATTAGGTTCTTACCACAATCCCTCTTTTCCCCCTTCTGAGACAATTTTGCTTCTCGCTGGATGATGTGGAAACCAAACAACGACTCTGGCAGAGGAATAAGTGCGCGTGCCAATCAGATACGTTTACAGAAAAGGAGGGAATGCCTAGCTTCTGCCATTGGTCAACAGGGGACGCTATCACGGTATCCTGGAGAGCATGTGGGCGTCATGCCTCAAGGCGTCATTCAGACTCCAGATTTCAAGAAGAGAGGACGTTGCCACACCAGAGCTCAGGGTCAACTAATTCTCACCTAAGGCTGGAGTAAAAGTCCTCTCTTGTAACTGTTAAATCAGTATGACCCGTATCACTGATAGATTTTTTGGTGTGACTGGATTATATTAAGGATTACTGCAAATTACGTCGCAAACAACGGTTCGTGGATAAGCCGTGACCACTCGGTGTTCCTGAAGAGACAATACTAGCAGTGTGAAAGACCTGGAAAAGACACATGTGATTTCATTGATCTAAACCGATGTGAGAGGGAAACCTCAGTTGTGTTGCAAGAGCCAGCGGTGTACTCACGGGATCCTAATATAATAAGTAACTGTGGTCAGAATTAGTGTCACGTATACTCACCTAGTGAGTACACGTGACTTAAAGACGAGTGACGAGTACATGTGTCTTAGAGCAAGTGACTGCCTATGTAGCAGTGAAGAATCATTAGCGACAATCGCTGTGAAGAGATCTAAGAGCAATGTTAAAGACTTGATGGTGTTGAAACTCGTGAAAGTTCGTATAATCGGAGTCGAGGGGAGAGTAGTTTCTTGTCCAGGACAGAGCGTGCTCGCACATGCCAAGTCAAACCCGTCATGCCATGTGTGTGTAGGAGAGTGGGTGGGTGTAGGAGAGTGGGTCAAAAGTGACCCAGGAGTCATGACGGACAATAATTAATGTGGAAGTTTCAGGACTATGTTGGAGCTCTTTATGGTCGGTGTCTGCTGATTGGCCACCTCATGTGGTGAAATCAAGTTACTCCTGTGATGTGGAAGGAAAAATGGGCAACTGGAAGTGTAGAAATTCATCTGATGCAGCTTGAGGTGGTCCTCAACGACTTTGTGTGGATTTAAGGTCGGGCTCCCTCGCTGACGAAGGAGATATTCTTATCTGCATAACTCACCACCAGAGTAGCCACAGCCTGCTTGTCGTCTGAGGCCACCTATATCATCGTCGGGGAGAATGAATGTCAGTGTATTAAGGAGTAATCGAATGTAAAAACGGGCCCATATCTGTTTTTGTAATATTTTAGGGATAAGTAATCACCCAATCTCTAATGGATCAACCAGAGTATATCTTGCGACGTGCTTCCTCTGTGCTGGGATCTATTGAGATTGTGAAGAGTCAAACTCTCATTTCGGTGTGGGTGACAGGTTTTAACATTTCAAGGTGGTGTCGTACCACTGCGGAGTGACCGATGTGTGTGTGTAAGTTATGTCAGCTAGGATTTGTTACCATCTAGTTCAGTAACAGTGTTTGGGTGACACAGGTGTTGGGAGTGTTGAGAACTCTATGGTTGTAACATTGACACGTTGGTAAGTGGTTTATTAGCAACGTCTCAGTGATGCTGTATATTGATTATATATTAATTAATTGTGTGAGTAAACCTGTCGAGTCTAGTAATACCTTGTTATTGTTTGCCTTTGTGTGATAAAACATTAACAAGTCACTCATTATTATAATTATTGATGAGATAACATAAATTGATTAATTATTTAATTAATTAATTATGATTGACTGAGTGACATTGTGATTAACATTTATTAATTAAAATATTTAATTGATTAGTTGTTGACTGGTAGTGACAGCGGTTAATGTAAAGTAACTGAGACCTAAAGTATTTATTTGTTGTCTGTCTTAGTGACAGTGTTATAAAATTGAGTATCATGTGCTGAAGAGCTGTTGAAGTGATTTGATACTGCTAGTGTCGAGTGCAGTAATTGCTAGAGGGTTCACTAAGTGTTCAAGTAGTTCATTTTTGTTCATGACCAGTCCAGTGGGTCGAGACTGTGATCTCATTAGTACCTATCAAATTTGTGGGAACGGATTCCTGCTGCAAGAAGGTGTGTTGTTAGCTGTTGATCTGTGTTAAGATCCCACGTAGCTTGAAAAACGAGTCTACCCCCAGTGAGAGGTATTCAGCAAACCAGACCCAACTGAGAGGTCAAGGGAAATATAGACATGTGAATAAATATTAGATGCTTGGCTAATATTGATGAATAGTTTAGAAGCATGGGCAGAGAATAAATATGTAAACAAGTGACATGACATGAGATGTCGAGACTTTGCGGACAAGATGTGAGTCTAGTGAGACATGCTGACGCCACTTGAGTCGAAACTGTCATCAGAGGTGGATGTACTGTGATGATCTACTGCAAGAAGGAAGAATATTGTCCCCTGTGTTGGTGCCGGAATGAGCAATTCTTGTCTGTAAGTGTGAGGAAGCTGTTGGGGACTTAGTACAACATTTCTCTGTGAATTTTATAATTAGAGGCGGCCTGGAAGTGAATGTTCGGCTGTGCCTTGGTGAAGCTCTAATTCATGTACCTTCAAGAGGAATTAAGTGAGCAGGCGTTTGTGGTGTGAAACTAGTCTAGAAACGTTGTGGACTCAAGTCGGAGACTGCAGGAAACTTGGTGAAGTAGTCCTGAAGTATTTTCGTGGGCGACCTGTGGGCGCCGTTGTGAGATGATCGAGACCTGGACCTAGATTCACGAAGCTCCATGTATTTCTTCGTAAGTAGGTTTGCTACGAAGGTTCTTAAGTATGCCCTAAGAAGATGCTTAGGTGCAATTTACGTAGGTCCACTAAGGAAGATATTCGTTGGTTCACTTGCGTGCCGATAGAGGTCACTACAGTGTTTCGTTTTGCCAATCAGAGAGCAGCAACATTCTTCATATTGAAGATTTAGCGCTGGTTTATCGGAGCTCTACTGCCTCCTATTTACGTCGAATTTTCTTATAAAATTAGTATATTTCGAAGTAAAACTTTTTTTTCAACTTCTACAGCCAGCACCGACATTGTAGTAAACAAATATGTTACATCTGTTGTTTACCTACGTAATTCTAAGAGATACTGTGTAGCTGTCCTTGTTGCTCGGAAGATGTGTGACAATTATTGTATATATTTACTGAATTTACCCAAGGGCCACTAACTATCTAGTGGCCTCGAAGAGGACAGAAAACCGGCGGCTTCTTAAAGGGCCCGCCAATTGCCTTAATGATATTTTTTAGCTGGAATTTGGCATTTACGGCTTCAGCTGGTAGGCGGTTCCATGGGTTTATAGCCCTCTTGGTGGAAAAAAAATTGGTTTTCAGTCCTACTTGAGAGAACATACTCTCCAACACTATATCTGTGATTGCCCTGCTATCAGTGACTTCATACCAAATGGTATGAGGTACTTTGAGCTCTGTAATTACTTCATACACCAACCCGTTCTCGCACTTGCTTATAGTCAATATTGGCTTATTTAATAATAAGTGCATAGGTGACATACTAATTGGTTGTGAATATTTTAGTTTACCTTGAAAAGCTTCATAGAAAACACTGACCTTACCTAACCTTCTTAGTATGTTAGGATAAGCATGTTATTGCTTCTTATTTACAATTATTACTTAACCTATCAATGGTATAGGTTAAGTAATAATTGTAGTTTAAGTAATAATAGATTAAGTAATAATTTACAATTACTACTTAACCTATCAACGGTATAGGTTAAGTAATAATTGAAGTTAAGAAGCAATAAGATGCTTATCTTAACATACTAAGAAGGTTAGGTGAGGTCGGTGTTTTCTATGAAGCTTTTCAAGGTAAACTAAAATATTCACAACCAATTAGTATGTCACATATGCACTTATTAAATAGGCTAATATTGACTGTAAGCAAGTGCGAGAACGGGTTGCATACACTCAGGAATATTGGAAGATATTCTTGTGCTGCACCCAGATTTTGCCAGTGGAGGCTAATAGATCAGCATTACGTATTTTGTTCTCTCCTGATTGCATGTACGACTGGCCATCCTGTGAGGTGAGGATGTTGGATGAGCTTGTAGCTGGTTTTTGATCAACACTGTGTGGTCCTTTATACAGAATAGGGAAGCAGCACATTGCTGTGTATACCTAAACATGTTTAAAAATACATTGTTTGAGAGGAGTCTTGTAGAAACTGGTAAGAGTAATTATAATATAATGTTTCCATGATTCAGCGCTTACCTCTTGTGAAAATCGCGAAGAGTTGTTTAGTCAGAGTTGATTTGTTTTTTGTATTGGGGCTGGTATTTTCTAAATTGATTCCATGTATGTCTAACCATCCTGTGAGATGGAAGTATTAGATAAACTTATAGCTAGTTTTTTATCTACACTGTGTAATATTCCATATAGAATAGGGTAGCAGCACATTGCTGTGTATACCTAATCTTCTTAATAAAAAAAATCAGTAATAAAGATTTTAAATTATAGTTTGTATTATTACAAATACAGTACTGTATTATCCTTATTAAATCATGTTAACCATGGAACATTAAGATCTCATGTTGATATGTAATAGTCATATTTCTTTTGAACTGCTAATCCATGCTAATCATTCAATAAATTGTGCATTATGTCTCAATTTTTCACTTCCTTGGATATACTGTACAGTACAAAAAGATAGGATAAAAATATACCAGTAATATTTCTTACATTATAATTTTTATTTAAATAACTGCATTAATATTTTTACAACTGACGGGATTTGTTTTACCATACAGGTGCATTATTGGTTTTCAAAAATTTGGTTTATTGTTACACACAATGGTGCTACATAGCCTTCCCAGCTTGATGACTTCTTTTAATACTTACTGATTAATAAATAAACAATAATAAATAAATTTTATTCAGGAAAAATACATACAGTTGATTTACAAACATAATGTTGGATTTATAGACAGAACTAGTACATACAATACCTAAAGCCACTAATACTCATAGCATTTCGGCAAGGTGTGGGGGAAAAAAAAACTTAGACTAAAACTTAATAGTAATCGGGATTAGGTATAAATTGTGTTGAAAGAAGGAATAAAAATTAAAAAAGGGGGGGGGGAGGGTAACAGCAGAAACCTGCAATTGTACACTTGGTGAACAGCATTGTTTAAAAAATAGCAAGATAGGGGTTGACATTTAGGGGGCAAGTTAGGTTACATGGAGTTAATTAGGCAGTACTTGGTTTAACCCTTAAACTGGTTGAGAGAGGTACAGCCTTTGACATGATTCGGGAGGTCATTCCACATTCTGGGTCCCTTGATTTGTAGAGCACTTCTAGTTTGGTTACACACAGCCAAATTGTGTAACAGGAAGAGGTCTTGGATACAAATTTGTTCCATGCTAAATGTAGAGGAATCGGCTGAGTATTCTTCAAATAAAATAAGTTGCCTCAGCTTATAAGGTAAATAAAATAAGCATTTCTCAAATAAGTAGCTGCCCCACCTCACTGCCTTACTGCTACATAGCCTTCCCGGCATGTTGCCTTCTTTTGATAATTACTTGTTCTACACCCAAGTTGTATAACAGGAAGAGGTCTTGGACCCCTACTTCCCTCTCTCGTTTTTAATAGTCCATATAGTCATAATTATAGCTCTAAGTATTATTATAGACTGTGGGTTGGTTGGTGTTGTCTTCGTTGATCCTTCTCTACGGACAACCCAACCCACAACTCGGTAGAGTGCTTATACTAGGAGATCACCCCTGGCGCTTCTGGCTCTTGGAGAGGGGCTCAACGTCACACGTTTAGGGGATGCGGCTCCAACATTTAGCCTCGTTGTCACGTGCACACACCCACTCGAGCCGCTGTGACTCCCCCACTCTCTCCCTAGGTGATATGATCTCCTCAATCCCCTTTTTGACTTATTAGTATTACCTTTTACCCTGTCCACGGCAGTGGTTCTTGGTTCTTTCTCTCTCTCCTTCTTTACTACCTCCTGGGAAGCCTCACTAGGACGAGGGCAAACACCAGCAAATTGGGATACATTTACTGGACAAAGCACATACACGATACATACACACATATAATAATAATGAATCCTATACTCTATAATATCACAATCAGGTTGCACTCCAACACCATCAGAACTCTATTATCAGCTTATCAAGTGGTATCCTATCTCATGGTTCACCACCTGATACTATCAACCTCCTCAAGTTGATCAAGTCTACATACACTGTTGCACCATCAGCAAGATAACATATATATACAGAAAATCAGCATTTGAATGCAATAACATATACCAGTATAAATGTTCATTGATACTTCAGTATAAAAAAACTCCTTGACGTAAGAATGCCAACAGTCACTCACCTCTCACTGCGTCTTGCACGCTAATGACAACCAAACACTATCAACTCCCTATAAGTAATCCACCAGAACTTCCCCTTCCACCTCTGGAAGTTCACTACCCTAATATCCTTAGGTTCTTCCGGGCTTCACTACCAGGATCCTCTGCAGCTCCTCCAGGCTGCTATCATGAAGTTTCCTTGAGCAACTACGGTGCTTCACCCTTCTGCTAGGGTCCTCCACAGCTCTCTTGGCTGCTACACCATGAAGTTTCCCCGAGCAAGTATGGTGCTTCTCCACCTCTACAGAAGCACGTGACACTCCTCTTCACTGCTGCTTCTCCTCACAGCTCGAGGTCCTCTGCTCCACTACCTTTGGAGTCTCATCAATTACTTCATCTGCTGGCTTCGAAGTTCTCAGCAACTTCTTCCCCAAAAGACAAACCTGCAACCCATCGACACTCCAATAAAACGTTCCCCTTTAACACATAAACAAAAATAACCACACAATATGCTTGCCTCAAACCTCTATCTGTTCTCTACATACAGTGAGAGTGGACTCCCCCGTTTTGGGCGGGTCCATACTCCACCTCGCCTGGCGGCGGTCCTCACTCACTGGGAGGGTCTTCCTCCATCCGGAGCCGGGCTCCCTCAGTCGTCCGCCAGCGCTCAGAGGGGGCGGACGTCGCTCCGTGTTCCTCCCTCTTCACTCTCCTATTTCAGGCCTTCTGCCTTATTAAAACATGTCTAACTTATAAATAAACATTGCTACTGTCGCTGGGCACACGACCAACTACAAGTGATCACTATGAACTGGCGTATATCGTGCTTACCACAGATCGGCTGGTCGAGGGCGCTTTCCCTCTGACGGCGTCGGGTCAGGGCGCTCCCACGGCCCACAATAATGTCTCTGGCCGGCTTGATACTCTCTTCTTCGACCAGGACTTGAGACCACAACGTTCCCAGCTCGGTTCCACAGCTGGCACGTCTACACACTTCTCTTCTCTTCGAGATATATCACTAGGGGTTCCCTTCTGATGGGAGCTCAACCGGAGCGCGGCTTCCCCCTGCGATGTCTGGCACTCAAGTGAGGTCAAGGTCCTCCAGAAGCGAGCCTCACGCCTCCAGCAAAATGTCCACATCTCCTAGCCAGTCATTTATCTGTTTTCTTCTGCATTGCCCATAATCTCAAACTGTTACACATATCCAACCAACTATTTTGCATATGCGTTATCACCTCAATACTTGCTAGACCTTCTAGTTAGGTCAGGCTTGCTGAATAACTCTCAAGAAGGGAGACTCGTTTCTCCTGCAGGCTGAGATCATAACACTCCCCTCCCCTTATTTTTGAGAGTTATTCCAGTGGCAAAGCTCGGGATAATACATCCGCCACTACACTGTCTCGTTCTTCAACCGATATACTCTCTTAGGAGTCTACAATTAATTCGTTGCACCTTGCAACATCTGGCTCACAACTCTCCAGAAACACGATCTTCTCATAAACGATTTGACCTCTCTGGCACCTCTTGGCTAGGCTGTCCTCCTTGGACGCCTGCACTCCATCGTTCCACTCTACTTATTGTCTCCACCCTCCGTTTCCTCGTCTTCTCTTCACGTCCAGAGTCAGACATCTACTGTCTGTACCTCCTCTGTCGTCTTCACTCTTCCATCTACTGCCATTATACTTTCGTCTCCTGTCATCATACTTCACTCCATCGTCTTCACCGACGATTCTCCCTTCCGTCTCCTCCTTTATCTGAGAGCTCATCCTGTTTGACCTCCATCGCGTCCTCGGCTTTCTTCTATTCATCCATGCTTGCATCATCATCCTCTTCTCACACCTCTCACCTCTATACAACTCCATTTCTTCTCCTTCAACTCTTCTTCGTTCCCTAAAAGTTTCTCCGAGCGCTGTGCTACATCCAACAGCACTCGACCGTACATGTCGCTTTACCTCTCCTTGTGTGCTCGTAAGCATCTCTCCACACATACTGTCTCTTCTCCTTTCATTTTCTCGGCTATTACTCTTCTTCATTATCTCTACTCTACGGTTTCTGTGAAACATGTCAACTCCTGACATCTCAAACAACTTAACTCTACTACCCAAATGCCTCTGTGCTCGTGGACAACTTGACGCTCTACTCTTGTCCTCTGTATGTCCACATCCTTCCTTATTCCTACTCAGCACAGTTGCATTCGCCTTCCGACTCTTAATTTCAGCAGTCTGGGCTCTACTCAGGTCCGCTCTCTTCACATGATTCTTCTTCGGCTGGGCCATCTTCACTTTTGACCTCACCGAGACTTCATTTTCCTGGGCTGGACCTTCATCAAACCGCCATGATATATCTACATCGATATCTTCCACCGGTTTAATCGACACTGTCTCACCTTCTCCAGTGTCTCCCTCGTCGGCCACCTCTGCCTTCGTCACTACCGAGACAGGGTTTTCAATGGCTTGGCGGTCTCCTGACTCATCTCCTCGGATGTCAGTCAGGTTCACACTCTCAGGTGTCCCACCCGTGCCGTGGCCTTCTGGGCTCTCCTCTGGCACAGTCTCCGCTATGACTCTTGTCAACACCTTTGTCCCGCACAAGTCATTCCCCAGGATCACTTGGACTCCTGGAACAGGTATGTCGGGGCACACTCCCAACATCACCTCTGCCGACACATATTCCGACCTTAGCTGGACAGTACAAACGGGCATGTCACTTTCAGACAACAACCCATATACCCTCATCTTACTCCTGCCAGCTAATCGTCGATCATTCCCAATCAGGCTTCTCGCAATCAAGCTCTGATTAGCTCCGGTATCTCTT
This sequence comes from Procambarus clarkii, assembly GCF_040958095.1. Taxonomy (NCBI): domain Eukaryota; kingdom Metazoa; phylum Arthropoda; class Malacostraca; order Decapoda; family Cambaridae; genus Procambarus; species Procambarus clarkii. Next base: position 2,881,155 of record NC_091170.1, on the reverse strand, counting down.
AAGATACCACTTCTACCTCAGGTTAGCTTCCTACACTGATCCAACCTTTGCTCATGAACGGCCTATACCTCTCGTTCACTAAATTCGCTCTCTGTGGTTTGTCTCGGAACACATTAGTATATTTACTTCCGGGGTCACACATGGCCAGGGTCACAACTCTCTTGCCCTGCCTACAATCTCGCATCACGTGACCCAATCCGTTACAATTGTAACATCTCATCTGGGTAAAGTCTCTTCTATATGTACCAGAGTAGCTCTGACTCTGCCCACTCACATGAGAATTCCTCGGGCCAGGTACACTACTTGCACTCTGTGGGGTTCTACTGGACTCTTGATTTCCAGGATAACGATTAGTTTCTTGTTTAGCTCCTCCATCTTCACTTTCAGACGAAGTGCGCGACCTACTCTTCTGAGTTTTAGGGTACTTACTTTTATCTGCCCATTTATCAAAATTTTTCTCACCCCAGACTCTTCTGGGTCTCTCATAATTTCTTTCTCCCCAGACTCCACTGGATCTGCTATTGCTGCGTCTCACCTCATTCTGCACTCTGTTCTCCCTCAAGCTCTTGTATGCTTCAGTAATCATATCCGCCCTATCTGCGGCATCTTTCACCTCCTTTATCCCTGCCTCTTGGATCTTGAACTTTGTTTCAGGATGCATCATCTCCAGGAACTTCTCCATGACCATCAGTTGCTTCAGGTCAGCGTAAGATCCAACTCCAGCAGCCTCAATCCACTTCTGGAATCGTCTTTCCAGATCTCTTGCTGTCTCAGCAAACGTACACGCTCCAACTTTGATCATCTCTCTGAAGCGCTTCCTATAAGCTTCTGGGGTTAACTGAAACGAGCGCAATATGCTGCTCTTTACTGTGGCATAATCCTGGCACTCTTCCAGTGACAATTGGGTGTATGCCTCCCTGGCTGCACCGGTCAATCTTAACTGGACCAGCTGGGCCCATTCCTCCTGTGGCCACTCCTTGATACTGGCTACTTTCTCAAAATGCTCGAAGAAGCTCTCTGCCTCTTCGGGCACAAACAAGGGAATGTCCTTCTCCCTAACCCTAACATCTGTTGGGTGTGATACCTGGGTGGTGCTCTCTGGCAACCCATGTTCAATCCTTAGCTCAGCCAAGGTTCTGTTCGCTTCTATCTGCATTTGTTTTGTTCTCTCTTTTTCTTTTTCCACCTCTAGCCTTGCTTTCTCTTTTTCTTTCTCCTGTTCCAACTCCAGTTCTCTTACTCTGGTTTTCTCTTTTTCTTTCTCCACCTCTAGTCTTGCTTTCTCTTTTTCTATTTCCAGTCTGGTTTTTTCTTTTTCTACTTCCAGCCTGGTTTTTTCTTTTTCCTTCTCTGCTTCATTTTTCATCTGGAGTTCTAATTTCATCTTTTCCAGCTGGAACTGTCTCTCCTTGTCCTCTCGTTGTTGCTGCATCTGGAGCTCTAACTGGAATCTCTCCAAGCTCCTATTTCGGCTACTCCTGCTACTGCGGCTACTCTTGCTGCTCCTACTCGATCCTTGGGATCTCACTTCATCCTGCCCATCATCCTCCTTTCCACTTTCAGCTCCTTTTTGGGCTCCTTGCTCTGCCGCTTCATTTTTGGCTCTTAACTGCCTCAGGATCTCATCCTTCATCCCAGCTACTTTAGATGCTTTCAACCTAATGCCACATTTTTCTGCTATTTGTTTCAATTGATCCCTCGTGCAACCTTCCAAGTCCTCAGGCTTGCCTGACTCCACAAACGCTTGCACCTTATCCATCTTTGTCCTGTGAGTCTTCCCAAGAGAGAATATACACCTGCGTTCACACAGTTTATCTCAGCAGGGGTGTACAAATCCACTCTTGGACAGGGTGTGGGTGTGTCAGTTCACTCTCCCGGACACAGGCCCCCAATTTATTATAGACTGTGGGTTGGTTGGTGTTGTCTTCGTTGATCCTTCTCTACGGACAACCCAACCCACAACTCGGTAGAGTGCTTATACTAGGAGATCACCCTTGGCGCTTCTGGCTCTTGGAGAGGGGCTCAACGTCACACGTTTAGGGGATGCGGCTCCAACATTTAGCCTCGTTGTCACGTGCACACACCCACTCGAGCCGCTGTGACTCCCCCACTCTCTCCCTAGGTGATATGATCTCCTCAATCCCCTTTTTGACTTATTAGTATTACCTTTTACCCTGTCCACGGCAGTGGTTCTTGGTTCTTTCTCTCTCTCCTTCTTTACTACCTCCTGGGAAGCCTCACTAGGACGAGGGCAAACACCAGCAAATTGGGATACATTTACTGGACAAAGCACATACACGATACATACACACATATAATAATAATGAATCCTATACTCTGTAATATCACAATCAGGTTGCACTCCAACACCATCAGAACTCTATTATCAGCTTATCAAGTGGTATCCTATCTCATGGTTCACCACCTGATACTATCAACCTCCTCAAGTTGATCAAGTCTACATACACTTTTGCACCATCAGCAAGATAACATATATATACAGAAAATCAGCATTTGAATGCAATAACATATACCAGTATAAATGTTCATTGATACTTCAGTATAAAAAAACTCCTTGACGTAAGAATGCCAACAGTCACTCACCTCTCACTGCGTCTTGCACGCTAATGACAACCAAACACTATCAACTCCCTATAAGTAATCCACCAGAACTTCCCCTTCCACCTCTGGAAGTTCATTACCCTAATATCCTTAGGTTCTTCCGGGCTTCACTACCAGGATCCTCTGCAGCTCCTCCAGGCTGCTATCATGAAGTTTCCTTGAGCAACTACGGTGCTTCACCCTTCTGCTAGGGTCCTCCACAGCTCTCTTGGCTGCTACACCATGAAGTTTCCCCGAGCAAGTATGGTGCTTCTCCACCTCTACAGAAGCACGTGACACTCCTCTTCACTGCTGCTTCTCCTCACAGCTCGAGGTCCTCTGCTCCACTACCTTTGGAGTCTCATCAATTACTTCATCTGCTGGCTTCGAAGTTCTCAGCAACTTCTTCCCCAAAAGACAAACCTGCAACCCATCGACACTCCAATAAAACGTTCCCCTTTAACACATAAACAAAAATAACCACACAATATGCTTGCCTCAATCCTCTATCTGTTCTCTACATACAGTGAGAGTGGACTCCCCCGTTTTGGGCGGGTCCATACTCCACCTCGCCTGGCGGCGGTCCTCACTCACTGGGAGGGTCTTCCTCCATCCGGAGCCGGGCTTCCTCAGTCGTCCGCCAGCGCTCAGAGGGGGCGGACGTCGCTCCGTGTTCCTCCCTCTTCACTCTCCTATTTCAGGCCTTCTGCCTTATTAAAACATGTCTAACTTATAAATAAACATTGCTACTGTCGCTGGGCACACGACCAACTACAAGTGATCACTATGAACTGGCGTATATCGTGCTTACCACAGATCGGCTGGTCGAGGGCGCTTTCCCTCTGACGGCGTCTGGTCAGGGCGCTCCCACGGCCCACAATAATGTCTCTGGCCGGCTTGATACTCTCTTCTTCGACCAGGACTTGAGACCACAACGTTCCCAGCTCGGTTCCACAGCTGGCACGTCTACACACTTCTCTTCTCTTCGAGATATATCACTAGGGGTTCCCTTCTGATGGGAGCTCAACCGGAGCGCGGCTTCCCCCTGCGATGTCTGGCACTCAAGTGAGGTCAAGGTCCTCCAGAAGCGAGCCTCACGCCTCCAGCAAAATGTCCACATCTCCTAGCCAGTCATTTATCTGTTTTCTTCTGCATTGCCCATAATCTCAAACTGTTACACATATCCAACCAACTATTTTGCATATGCGTTATCACCTCAATACTTGCTAGACCTTCTAGTTAGGTCAGGCTTGCTGAATAACTCTCAAGAAGGGAGACTCGTTTCTCCTGCAGGCTGAGATCATAACAGTATTCAATGAACAAACTTTTTGACATTTTTACCCTTCTCCTTACCTAACATCATTTGTGCAGCATACTGTTTTTTATGTCTCACTCAGATTTAATTTCAAAATAAAACCAAACTAAATAAATTAGAAATGAGTATGTATAGCTAAGGTACACCCTTACTACTCCTGGAGCTGCATACTCCAGGATTGGCCTGACATATGTGGTATACAAAGTTCTGAATGATTCTTTACACAAGTTTCTGAATGCCGTTCATATGTTGGCCAGCCTGGCATATGCCGCTAATGTTATCCTCTTGATATGTGCTGCAGGAGACAGGTCTGGCGTGATATCAACCCCCAAGTCTTTTTCTTTCTCTGACTCATGAAGAATTTCCTCTCCCAGATGATACCTTGTATCTGGCCTTCTGCTCCCTACACCTATCTTCATTACATTACATTTGGTTGGGTTAAACTCTAACAACTATTTGTTCGACCATTCCTTCAGCTTGTCTAGGTCTTCTTGAAGCCTCAAACAGTCCTCTTCTGTTTTAATCCTTCTCATAATTTTAGCATCGTCCGCAAACATTGAGAGAAATGAATCGATACCCTCCGGGAGATCATTTACATATATCAGAAACAAGATAGGAGAGAGTACAGAGTCCTGTGGGACTCCACTGGTGACTCTCTGCTTCCTATTGCTTAGGTACTCCCTTATCCATTGGAGCACCTTACCAGCTACACATGCCTGTCTCTCCAGCTTATGTACCAGCCTCTTATGCGATACTGTGTCAAAAGGCTTTCCTACAATCCAAGAAAGTGCAGTCCGCCCAGCTCTCTCTTTCTTGCTTTTCTTGCTGTGTGTGTGTGTGTGTGTGTGTGTACTCACCTATATGTGCTTGCAGGATCGAGCATTGACTCTTGGATCCCGCCTTTCTAGCTATCGGTTGTTTACAGCAATGACTCCTGTCCCATTTCCCTATCATACCTAGTTTTAAAAGTATGAATAGTATTTGCTTCCACAACCTGTTCCCCAAGTGCATTCCATTTTTCTACTACTCTCACGCTAAAAGAAAACTTCCTAACATCTCTGTGACTCATCTGAGTTTCCAGTTTCCACCCATGTCCCCTCGTTCTGTTATTATTACGTGTGAACATTTCATCTATTTCCACTTTGTCAATTCCCCTGAGTATTTTATATGTCCCTATCATATCTCCTCTCTCCCTTCTTTTCTCTAGTGTCGTAAGGTTCAGTTCCTTCAGCCGCTCTTCATATCCCATCCCTCGTAGCTCTGGGACAAGCCTCGTCGCAAACCTCTGAACCTTCTCCAGTTTCTTTATGTGTTTCTTCAGGTGGGGGCTCCATGATGGCGCGGCATACTCTAAGACGAGTCTCACGTAGGCAGTGTAAAGCGCCCTAAAAGCTTCCTCATTTAGGTTTCTGAATGAAGTTCTAATTTTCGCCAGTGTAGAGTACGCTGCTGTCGTTATCCTATTTATATGTGCCTCAGGAGTTAGATTAGGTGTCACATCCACTCCCAGGTCTCTTTCTCGAATCGTTACAGGTAGGCTGTTCCCCTTCATTGTGTACTGTCCCTTTGGTCTCCTGTCACCTGATCCCATTTCCATAACTTTACATTTACTGGTATTAAACTCCAGTAGCCATTTCCCTGACCATCTCTGCAGCCTGTTTAAGTCCTCTTGGAGGATCCTACAATCCTCGTCTGTCACAACTCTTCTCATTAATTTTGCGTCATCTGCAAACATTGACATGTATGATTCCACTCCTGTAAACATATCATTTACGTAAATTAGAAAGAGGATTGGTCCCAGCACCGATCCTTGAGGTACTCCACTTGTTACTGTTCGCCAGTCCGACTTTTCGCCCCTTACCATTACCCTCTGGCTCCTTCCTGTTAGGTAGTTCTTCACCCATATTAGGGCCTTTCCGCTTACTCCTGCCTGCCTCTCAAGTTTGTATAGCAGTCTCATGTGCGGTACCGTATCAAAGGCCTTTTGGCAGTCAAGAAATATGCAGTCTGCCCAGCCTTCTCTGTCCTGCCTTATCCTTGTTACTTTATCATAGAATTCTAAAAGGTTTGTTAGGCATGATTTCCCTGTCCAGAACCCATGTTGGTGCTTGTTTACAAACCCAATGCTCTCCAGGTGCTCAACAAGTCTTAGCCTAATTATTCTTTCAAGTATTTTGCAGGGGATGCTTGTCAGTGATACGGGTCTGTAGTTAAGTGCCTCCTCCCTATCACCCTTTTTGAAAATCGGTACGACATTTGCCTCCTTCCAGCAACTGGGCAATTCTCCCGACATAAGTGACTCATTAAAGATCATTGCCAGAGGCACGCTGAGAGCCTGTGCTGCCTCTTTGAGTATCCACGGTGATACTTTGTCTGGTCCAACAGCTTTATTTGCATCCAGTGTTGTCAACTGTTTCATTACATCCTCTGCTGTCACCTCTATATCCGATAGTCTTTCATCTTGGGTAATCTCTTCTAACAATGGGAGCTGCTCAGGCTCGGTTGTGAATACTCCATGGAATTTTGCATTCAGTACCTCGCAGATTTCCTTGTCGCTTTCTGTATATGCCCCTTCTGTTTTCCTCAGTCTTGTCACTTGGTCATTTACCGACATCTTCCTTCTTATATGGCTATGTAGTAATTTTGGTTGCTTTTTCGCTTTGACTGCAATATCGTTCTCATAATTTCTTTCCGACACTCGTCTTATGTTAATGTAATCGTTCCTAGCTCTGTTACATCTAATCCTGTTGTCCTCTGTCCTTTGTCTTCTGTACTTCCTCCACTCCCTCCTGCTTCTCACCTTTGCTTCCTGACACTGTCTATTAAACCATGGGTTATTATATTCCCTCCTGCTTTTTTCTTTATTGTTGGAATAAATCTATCTTCAGCCTTCTTGCATTTCAATATGACTTGGTTCATCATACCTTGCACTGTTTTTCCTCTAAGTTCTTCCTCCCACTGCACTTCTCCCAGGTAGTCCCTTATCCTTCTGTAGTCCCCTTTTCTGTAATCAAGTCTCCTTTCCCGGACCTCTTGTCCTTTGGTCACAATTTTAAGCTCCATCATGTAGTCAAAGACTAGGACACAATGGTCACTAGCTCCTAGTGGTATTTCATGTTCCAACTGCTCGATGTCTTCTACATTCTGAGTGATAATGAGATCTAATAGGCTGGGCGTATCCCCTCCTCTTTCCCTAGTATCTTCTTTCACATGCTGTGTTAGGAAATTCCTGTCAATAACGTCTACCAGCTTCGCTCCCCAGGTCTCCTCCCCGCCATGGGGATTCCTCGTTTCCCAATCTATCTCTCCGTGATTTAGGTCCCCCATGACCAGCAGCTTCGCTCTCATTCTATGCGCTAAAGTTGCTGCCCTCTGCAGTTCATCCATACATGTCTTGTTGCTGTCCTCGTACTCCTGCCTGGGCCTTCTACTGTGTGTGTGTGTGTGTGTGTGTGTGTGTGTGTGTGTGTGTGTGTGTGTGTGTGTGTGTGTGTGTGTGTGTGTGTGTGTGTGTGTGTGTGTGTGTGTGTGTGTGTGTGTGTGTGTGTGTGTGTGTGTGTGTGTGTGTGTGCGTGTGTGTGTGTGTGTGTGTCACCCAATCACGTTAAAGACTGCCCCTCTATCATTCTGTTTTAGAGAAAAACAACTAAGTACTACATGTCATCTCCTTGTAACTGGACGCATTTGTATGTAGGTACTCACCTAGTTATGCTTGCGGGGGTTGAGTTCTGTCTCTTTGGTCCCGCCTCTCAACTGTCAATCAACTGGTGTATAGATTCCTGAGCCTACTGGGCTCTATCATATCTACATTTAAAACTGTGTATGGAGTCAGCTTCCAACACATCACATGTATGTATGTATGTATGTATGTATGTATGTATGTATGTATGTATGTATGTATGTATGTATGTATGTATGTATGTATGTATGTATGTATGTATGTATGCATGCGTGTATGTGTTTACTAGTTGTGTTTTTATGGGGGTTGAGCTTTTGCTCTTTCGGCCCGCCTCTCAACCGTCAATCAACTGTTTTTACTAACTACTTTTTTTTTTCCCACACCACACACACACACACACCCCAGGAAGCAGCCCGTGACAGCTGACTAACTCCCAGATACCTATTTACTGCTAGGTAACAGGGGCATTCAGGGTGAAAGAAACTTTGCCCATTTGTTTCTGCCTCGTGCGGGAATCGAACCCGCGCCACAGAATTACGAATCCTGCACGCTATCCACCAGGCAACGAGGCCCCTGTGTATGCATGTATGTATGTATGTATGTATGTATGTATGTATGTATGTATGTATGTATGTATGTATGTATGTATGTATGTATGTATGTATGTATGTATGTATGTATGTATGTATGTATATATGTATGTATGTATGTATGTATGCATGTATGTACTCACCTAATTGTGCTTGCGGGGGTTGAGCTGTGGCTCTTTGGTCCCGCCTCTCAACCGTCAATCAACTAATGTACAGATTCCTGAGCCTACTGGGCTCTGTCATATCTACATATGAAACTGTGTATGGAGTCAGCCTCCAACACTTCACATGAATGTATGTATGCATGTATGTATGTATGTATGTATGTATGAATGTATGTATGTATGTATGTATGTATGTATGTATGTATGTATGTATGTATGTATGTATGTATGTATGTATGTATGTATGTATGTATGTATGTATGTATGTATGTATGTATGTATGTATGTACGTATGTATGTATGTATGTGAGTATGTATTTCCAGTCCCGTTAAAAATTGCCTCTCTTTCATCCAGTTTAAGAGAAAAGCAACTAAGTACTACATAATCAACTCCTTGTAACTTACCTTATCTCCTAAATGTCAACATATGTCAGTTCAGTTCATGCTGTTGATCTCAATTAGTCTTAAGTCTTAGTTTTTAAGGTTTCCTTAGATCTTGCCCAAAACGGTGTGCATATTAGTGCTTTAGGCATAGTATATATTAGTTATATTTTGAAATCTAACATTCTACTTGTAACTCCCAATCATTCCCATCACCACAACCACTCCCAACACCACCCTCGCTCCCAACACCACACCCACTCCCAACATCAACTCCCAGTGGGAAGTAGTGGAATTTTTATTAATCCTTGAGCTGTAGTTGGCCCCATAACCATCTTGTGGGTGGTAGTAGACCCCATACCCATTTTGTGGGAGGTAGTGGACCCCCATACCCATCTTGTAAGTGGCAGTGGACCCCATACCTTTCCTGTGGGTGGTAGTGGACACAATACTTATCCTGTGGGTGGTAGTGAGTAGTAAAAATGGCCCCAAATCTGCGTCGTTTTGCTTTTCCGACGGCGCCAACTTGGCGCAGGTTTTTTCCATATTTTCCTGACGTCGCCAATTTGGCGCATTGGTTTTACGTGGCAAATGGCTACGGCCCCAACTTGGGGCATGGGTTTTTTCCATATTTTCCTAACGGCCCCAACTTGACGCATGGGTTTTTACATTACAAATAGCTACAACCCCAAGTTGGAGCCTTTTAATCCCCTTGAGCGAAAATTTCGGGGAGTAGAAGCAATCACTTGCCGGGGGTAACGAAAAAGATAGGCCCCAAGTTGGGGCTGTACCTATTTGTAATGTAAAAACCCATGCGCCAAGTTGTGGTTGTTAGGAAAATATTGAAAACTAGAAATGTTCTACAAATTAAGGGACCCAGAATATGGAATGACCTCCCCAATCATGTCAAAGGCTGTACCTCTCTCAACCAGTTTAAGATTCAGATTCAGATTCAGATTCTTTAATTAGGTAAAGGTACATACATTGCAGATGAGTTACAAAAATATTGTTTGATTTAAAGAAAGAGCTAGTACATACAATACCTAAAGCCATTAGTACGTATAGCGTTTCGGGCAAGGTTAGGGGGAAGGGGGAAAACAGACTAAAACTTAACACTAATCTATATATAAATAGAATTATAAATGTTCGTTTGTTCAAAATCGCTAATCTCCGAAAGTTCTTCACCGATTGCTTTGAAATTTTTACACAACGTTCCATTCGCATCCGGCCAGATTTTTATGTATTTACTATATAGATGTCACGTCTGTGACGGTAAAAAAACATGCTTTTTCTGAAAAACTGTGTTTTTCATGAGTTTTCATGTGAGAGAAATCTTCGAAACCTCTTTACCGATTGCTTTGAAATTTTGACATAACGTTGCATTCGAATAAGCACGTCTTTTTAAATATATACTATATTCATGCCTCACCTGTGACAGGAAAAAACATGTTTTTTTAAAAAACAGCGCCATCTGTTGGATGTAGGAGCAACACACGCTGTAATCTTTGAAAGTTCTTCACCGATTGCTTTGAAATTTTGACACAAAGTTTCTTTCGAATAGGAGCGTGGTTTAATATGCCCACTATATAGATGCCACCCCTGTGACAGGTAAAAAGATGCGTTTTTATAAAACAGCGCCATCTGTTGCAAATAATAGTAACATGCACGCTATACAGAATATATCCTGAATTCCATTTCAATGTTTCCGATTGCATTGATAAATTTTATTTACAAAGATTTCGATTTATTAAATTTTTTCTTGAATTATTTTGTGTGATATTGATTTGGAATTGAGCTGTGTTGAATTAAATATCTTTAATTCTTTTTCAATGTTTTTGATTGCATTGATAAATTGAATTTTCATAGATTTTGATTAATTTTCATCTGATTTAATTATTTTGTGTGAATTGCATTGGAATTGAGCTGTGTTGTTTACCATACAGTTCATTTCGTGAGTATAGTTTATTTTTTTATTTTTTACATATTTTCATTTATTTTTTTAACTGTTTTTCTCATATTTCAGTGATGGGAACATCAGATCACTTGATGTTCCCAATTCTCTGATGGGAACAACAGACCATTTGGGAAGGCATTGGACGAGGGAGTGGGGAATGGTGGGGATGATGAGGGGACAGAAGTGAGAGATGGTGGGGAGGACGAGGGGGTAATGGTGGGGAAGGGGGAGTTTGGGATAGTGGGGACGAAGGGATGGGGGGAAAGGAGAATGGTGGGGAGGACAAAGGGACTGGGGTGTGGGGGCATGATGGAAGGAAGAGGGGATGGTGGAGTGGCTAGCAACCTAAAATAAACTATACTCACAAAATGAACGGTATGTGTTACGGTGCCCTCTCCTATTTCTTTCGTTTGCCTGCTTTAAGAGTCATATCAGCTCTCGTTACTGATTCTCTGAGATACAGGGAGTCGGATAGGAGTATCCAAGTTACTCTCACCAGTCCTCTAGGTATTGACAGCGCCCGTCAAGGTGAGCTGCAAAAGAAAGAGTTTCCGGAGTTGGTACGGGAGGCTAAGGGAGGTCTCGCCGGACCCGAGTCACCGACTCACTTCTTCATGGAGAAGGGAATGCTAATGAGGCAGTGGAGACCGGTTAGGGAAGATGCGGGTGATGATATGCTGAGAGTGAGGCGTCAGGTGGTGGTGCCAGCGCAGTACAGAGGCGCGGTGCTAAAGCTTGCACACTCAGTTGATCCTGTGGGTCGCTTGGGAGTAACCAAGACCTTAAGCCGGCTTCAGGAACATTTTTATTGGCCGGGCATGGACGCGGATGTAAGAAGAATCTGCAAGACGTGTTTCCCGTGCCAGAGGGTGGGGAAGAATGCCCCTGCCATCCCGAAAGCGCCTTTGGTTCCAATTCCTGCGTTTGGCCAGGCGTTTGAACGCCTAATAATCGACGTTGTGGGACCACTACCCAGGACAAGAAGGGGAAATAATTACTTATTGACCATCATGTGTGCTTCGACGAGATTTCCAGAGGCGATCCCAGTGCGGAAGGTGACGTCGGGATGCGTCATGGAGGAGACTTCCCAGAGGAGCAAGAGAGTGCGAGAGTGAAGGGAGTAACGCAGTCGCAAGAAGGGAAATTGGTTCTGTTTATGGAGATGAGCCAAGTGTTGCCAGCAGAGGAAGGAAAGTGGGCCCGTGCCGATGGTACGCGCCTGTCAAATACAGAAAGTTTGATACATCTAGAGGAGAGGCTGCGTCATCTGGATAAAGGGAAAAGGAAAGATCTAGTGACCCTGTTAAGAAAGAACAAGTCACTCTTTACAGATGTGCCCCGACGGCACAAGAGTGTGGTGCACGAGGTGGACGTGTGCGGAGGAAAGCCAATCAAGTAGAGTGCTTATCGGGTGAGTCCTGAGAAGAGGAAGATTATGCGACAGGTGGTGGAATATCTGCTAGCGAATGATCTTGCTGAGCCCAGCAACGGTGAGTGGAGCTCGCCCTGTGTGCTGGTCAAGAAGAGTGACGGATAATATCGTTTTTGCACCGACTATCGCAAAGTGAATTCCATAACCATGTCGGATTCTCACCCGATGCTCCGAATAAGTGATTGCGTCGACCAAGTGGGAAATGCAAGGTTTGTCACCAAGGTCGATCTGCTGAAAGGATATTATCAAATCCCTTTGTCTCCGAGTGCGAGAAAGATCTCAGCGTTTGCTACTCCAGACGGATTGTACCAGTACAAAGTGCTTCCGTTTGGTATGAAGAACAGCGGAAGTTGTTTTCAGAGGGTGATGAACGAAGTGCTAAGAGGGATGGAAGGCTGCGCCGTGTACATAGACGATATAGTGGTGTACGCCGATAACTGGAAACAACACATGAATCGACTGACGGAGTTGTTCCAATGGTTGGAAGAAGCGAACCTGACAGTTAATCTGGCCAAGAGCGAGTTTGGGAAGGCCCGATTAGAATACTTAGGTTTCGTCGTGAGCCAAGGGGAAGTGACTCCAATAGACCAGAAAGTGATGGCAATCAAAGAATATCCGAATCCCAGGACGAGAAAAGAATTGTTAAGATATCTGGGGATGATTGGATACTATAGAGGATTTTGCAAGAACTTCTCAACAGTGGCAAACCCTCTGACTGAACTGCTATCTAAGAACGTTAGATGGAAGTGGGGAGAAGCATGCCAGGAGTCCTTCGAGAAGACTAAGAAGTTGTTAACCGAAGCGCCAGTGCTTGTTTCACCTGACTTTGAATCAGACTTTATCTTGTATGTCGACGCTAGCGATGTGGGGATTGGAGCCATGTTAGCTCAAGAGAAGGACGGAGTTCACCGTCCAGTGGCATTCTACTCAAAGAAATTCGAAAAGTACCAGAGGGCTTATAGTACAGTGGAAAAGGAAGCCTTAGCCCTGATCCTGGCATTGAAGCATTTCGACATCTATGTGGGTGGAGGTACTAGACCGGTGCGAGTGTTCACCGATCATAACCCCTTGACGTTCGTGCACAGGATGAAGAACTCGAACCAGAGGCTGACAAGATGGGCCCTACTGTTACAAGAGTACTGGCTAGAAATCAGGCACATTAAAGGAAGGGAGAATGTGGTAGCAGATGCCCTCTCCCGGATTTACTAACCGATATGACTTTTATTTTAAGGGGAGGGGTATGTTACGGTGCCCTCTCCTATTTCTTTCGTTTGCCTGCTTTAAGAGTCATATCAGCTCTCCCTACTGATTCTCTGAGATACAGGGAGTCTGTTGGTATATGTGGCGACCAGATCGGCCGCCAGATAGGGGACAAATTTACATAATAAGTTGTAGGTAAGGGGATAGCATCGCTCTGATATAAATAAAAGAGTACCCCCTACCTGCAGATATGCCGTTTGTAAAGGACGCTAGCCGATTGCGGATTGGCCGACTTAGGTCGCGGGCGACCAATCAGAGCCCGCCGTGACGTCACCGAGTGCCCTGGACGGCGGCAACGTCAGAGCTGGTCTGACATCGAAGGGGAGAAAACGTTTCTCGGGCAGCTCTCAAGGATTTGGGGCTCTACAAGCCTTACTCAGTGGATTAGAGCAAGCCATCGCAGCCCACCATCGTTATTGGAGACCCTGCGCTTCTGGGAAGCAAGAAGAAGCCAAGTTCATCGAGCAGAGGAGTGCCAAACTTGGAAAATTGGTCGGCGACGACGCTGGACGGCGCCGCCTGAGCTGAGAGTCTGGAAGGTGTGGCGGGCAGGCCTTGCTGTGAATGAGTCACGTTCACTGAGGACTTTGGAGGGACGACACCGTTCCAAGGGCAAGGAGCAACGCCTTGTGGAAGGGACGAGTGTGTGCATATAGTGATTAGCTCAGTGCCCACTGGTGAACTAGGATTGGGATATCTAAATCTCTGGGAGTGGTTCGGCGACGACGCGAAGGCTTCACGACACCTGAGGACTTGTGGAACGTTCCTGGATCGTCAAGAACCGACTCAGGAAGCGTGGGAACCTCACACCATCAAGGGACAGGCGTCGTGAGCCAGGAATGTAAAGGTAGATCAATTTCCCTCCCATTGCCCCTTGTTTGATATAGCTAGATAGGCCATTATGTTCATATATGTGTGTTATAGCATAATGTTGATACACCAGTAGTAGGATAGGCTGCAGGACAGCTTGTGTCCAGGACTGTTGAAGAGGACAGTGTGTTTGGACGACGGGGCAGTTGAGGAGGAGGTGCCGACGTGAACGAAGAGGCCCCTCTGTGAGGGAGTGTGTGGCCCCCTTTTAATCTGCCCAGTTGGAGGAGTTAGTGGAGGTCGTGAATGAAGAGTTGCTGACGATCTCCAGACTTATTATTCTCATTTTTCTATTCTTGTATTGCTTGTAAATGTATGTGTGATCATGTAGTTTATGTCAGTAAATTCACACATTTTATCATTGTGTTTAAGTGTGCCTCCATTATATTCTCTATGAGCATACACGAGGGTTATCATAGTACCACCTAGCGAACACCACGTTTTCTACTAAAGGTCTTATTGCCTGGAGAGTGGTAAAGCAGCACAGACTTATATAAGAGTGTTCCCTAGGCCATCCGACCAGTATCACGGCCGAAAGAGTAGCTACACTGTGGCAAAAAGCAATATAGAGTACACCCACTGAACTGCATTGCTGGGGTGCAGGTATCTCAACCCAGCTGGCGACCTTGTTAAAGGAAGATAGGGAAGGCAGGCGGGAAAGGAATTCCTGCAACCTTTTTGTCTGGCAGGCAAGACTCAGGGAAATTTATTGTTAAAAGGTAAGCCTGTATCTTCCTTCACTTCTCCATGGGTCTAGGTCGGAATTGCTAACAGCAGTTTCCCCGTGGTTGACTGAAGGGCTCCCAAGGTGAATCAGTGGCACCCCACAGTGGTGGGAGCAAAGACCTGTGGTGGTGGGCATTGCTGGTCCTCTCCTGTGGGACCAAGGAGATTCTGGTGAGTCCCGGGAGTCGGAGGGGCTGAGTATTCTGCCTTCTGAGCCCCTAGCAGCCGATTCCTAGCACGTCCCCAGCCCACCCTCCGCAACAATGGTAAACAACACATCTCAATTCCAACCCAATTCAAACAAAATAAATAAATCAAAACCTATGAAAATTCAATTTATCACTGCAATCAGAAACATTGAAATGAATTGAAACATATTTAGTATAGCATGTGTGTTGCTCTTACATGCAACAGATGGTGCTGCTTTTCAAGAAAAACATAGTTTTACCTGTAACAGGTGTGGTGTGGCATCTATACTTATACTTACAAAATGAACGGTATGGTAAACAACACAGCTGAATTCCAACACAATGTCACACAAAATTATTAAAAAAAATAAACCGAAATCTATAAAAATAAAATTTATCAATGCAATTGGAAATATTGAAATGGAATTGTAACATATATATAGTATTGCGAATGTTGCTCCTACATGCAACAGATGGCGCTTTTTAAAAAAACATGTTTTTACCTGTCACAGGTGTGGCATCTATATATATAGGTGTATAAAAACACACGTGTATTCGAATGGATCGTTGTGTCAAAATTTCAAAGCAATCGGTGAAGAACTTTTGGAGATTACAGGGTATGTTGCTCTTACAAACAACAGATGGCGCTGTTTTCAAGAAAAGTATATTTTTTCTTGTCAAATGTGAGAAATATATATAGTAGGTATATAAAAACATTCGCCTATTTGAATGCAACGTTATGTCAAAATTTCAAAGTAGTTGGTAAAGAGGATTCGAAGATTTCCCCTCACATGAAAAACACAGTTTTTCCAAAAAAGCATATGTTTTCCCAGTCACAGACGTGACATCTATACAGCATGTATATAAAAACGTGCTCGGATGCGAATGGAACGTTGTGTGAAAATTACAAATAATTTCAGTTAAAGAACTTTCGGAGATTAGCGATTTTGAACAAACGAACATTTTCATTTTTATTTATATAGATATATATATATATAGTTGTGGAGCAGTAATATAGTGTGAGAAGGAGAGCTCTGTCCAGAAGACTTAAGAGCCATCAGTGATAAGGGGAAGGGAAATGGTTTTAAAATTTAGGAATATTGGAAATAGGGCTGTGAAGGCGGTGGTGAAGATGCAGTTGAAGGTGGTGGTGAAGATCGTGGTGCAGATGGTGGTGCAGAGGGTGGTGCAGATGGTGGTGTAGAGGGTGGTGCATATGGTGGGGAGATGGGAATGGAGGGGAAGGAAGAGGGGATAGTGGAGTGGGGAATGGTTGGGAAGCCGAGGAGATGGGTGAGGGGGAAATGGTGGGGAGGACTGGGAAGGTTGCTGTGGCTCAGCAATTCAATTTATCAATGCAATCAGAAACATTGAAATGGAATTAAAGATATTTAGTATAGTATGTGTGTTGCTCTTACATGTAACAGATGGCACTATTTTTCAAGAAAAACATAGTTTTACCTGTCACAGGTGTGGTATCCATACTTATATTTACGAAAAGAACGGTATGATAAACAACACAGCTCAGTTCCAAATCAATATCACACAAAATAATTAAATAAAAAATTTAACAAATCTAATTCTATGAAAATAAAATTTATCAATGCAATCGGAAACATTGAAGTGGAATTTGTGAAATATTCAGTATAGAGTGCATGTTGCTATTATGTGCAACAGATGGTGCTGTTTTTCAAAAACGCATGTTTTTACCTGTCACAGGCGTGGCATCTATATAGTAGGTATATAAAACCACGCTCCTATTCGAACGCAACGTTGTGTCAAAATTTAAAACCAATCGGTGATGAACTTTCAAAGAATACAGCGTATGTTGCTCATACATCCAAAAGATGGTGCTGTTTAAAAAAAAAAACATGTTTTTTCCTGTCACAGGTGAGGCATGTATATAGTAGATATATAAAAAGACGTGCTTATTCGAATGCAACGTTGTGTCAAAATTTCAAAGCAATCGGTAAAGAGATTTCGGTGTTTTTCCTCACATGAAAAACACTTGAAAAACACAGTTTTTCAGAATAAGCATGTTTTTTACCGTCACAGACGTGACATCTATAAAGTATGTATATAAAAAGCTGCTCGGATGCGAATGGAACGTTGTATGAAAATTTCAAAGCAATCGGTGAAGAACTTTCGGGGATTAGCAATTTTAAACAAACGAACATTTCCATTTTTATTTATATAGATATATATATATGTTGTACCTAGTAGCCAGAACACAATACTCGGTCTACTATGCAAGGTCAGATTTGCCTAATAAGTCAAGTTTTTCTGAATTTATATATTTTTAAATTTTTTTTCTTGTCAAATGATAAAGCTATCCGTTTCATTATGTATGAGTTCGTTTTGTTTAATTCGAGTTAAAACTAATGTAGATATGTGACCGAACCTAACCTACCCTACCTAACCTAACCTATCTTAACCTAACCTAAACCAATATAACTAAGGCAATAATTTACGTTCATAGTAAAATATAATAATAATAATTCATATAAACCAATTGGAAACAATTTATTGAAAATAAAGAAAATCACTCGGCCTATTAGGCAAATCGGGCCTTGCATAGTAGGCCGAGAAGTGCATTCTGGCTACTAGGTACGATATATATATATATATATATATATATATATATATATATATATATATATATATATATATATATATATATATATATATATATATATATATATATATATATATATATATATATATGTATCGTACCTAGTAGCCAGAATGCACTTCTCGGCCTACTATACAAGGCCCGATTTGCCTAATAAGCCAAGTTTTCCTGAATTAATATATTTTCTCCATTTATTTTTCTTATGAAATGATAAAGCTACCCATTTCATTATGTATGAGGTAAATTTTTTTTTATTAGAGTTAAAATTAACGTAGATATATGACCGAACCTAACCAACCCTACCTAACCTAACCTAACCAATCTTTATAGGTTAGGTTAGGTTAGGTAGCCGAAAAAGTTAGGTTAGGTTAGGTTAGGTAGGTTAGGTAGTCGAAAAACCATTAATTCATGAAAACTTGGCTTATTAGGCAAATCGGGCCTTGCATAGTAGGCAGAGAAGTGCGTTCTGGCTACTAGGTACGATATATATATATATATATATATATATATATATATATATGTCGTACCTAGTAGCCAGAACGCACTTCTCAGCCTACTATGCAAGGCCCGATTTGCCTAATAAGCCAAGTTTTTAAGAATTAATTATTTTTCGACTACCTAACCTAACCTAACTTTTTCGGCTACCTAACCTAACCTAACTTTTTCGGCTACCTAACCTAACCTAACCTATAAAGATAGGTTATGTTCCTATGGCCCCTCTTCCCACAACCAAACCATCGCCAGAGAAATCCTAGTAAACAACACAGAAATCATCGATAGATACAGCGATAGCAGGCGGCTTGACGTTTGCGAGGCACTACACATCAAGAAGTCAACACCAGCAATCAACAGCCAATTATTGCACAACTATATTCTACCCACCTCAAGACTCCGCTCCAATATAGAAGCATCAAGAAATATGGACCAATAGGCTTTCTACAAACACTTCTATTCAATACCCATTGTTTGTGTTCTGTCTTGTGTTGATACTTTTAATACCCTATTAATATCCCCTCTTGTTCTGTCTTGTGTTAATGCCACATCACCCCTCCCACCTCACTCAAATGTAGATATAAAATCAGAGATACGTAAGTTCTAATCAGTTGTGTATTTGTGAAGTCTTTGAAAATGTAATAAGTTTTACGAAACGCGCCCGTGTCGCGTCAGACTAGAAATAAAAATGAATTTTGGAGAAGTGATTTTTGATTTACCTCCAACAGTGAAGCGTAATGTACGAAAGATTGAGAAAATTCGTGTTAGAATTATTAATCTTACTTTTTCGGTCATATTTAATAATATATGTCTACAGGAAAGACTGCTACCAAAATATACTAGTATATATATATATATATATATATATATATATATATATATATATATATATATATATATATATACATATATTATTAAATATGACCGAAAAAGTAGGATTAATAATTCTAACACGAATTTTCTCTATCTTTCTTACGTTTCTTTTCACTGTTGATGGTAATTCAAAGATCAATTCTCCAAAATTCATTTTTAATGAATTTAAACATTTTAAATTTTAAAAATGAATTTTGGAGAATTGATCTTTGAATTACCATCAACAGTGAAAAGAAACATAAGAAAGATAGAGAAAATTCGTGTTAGAATTATTAATCTAACTTTTTCGGTCATATTTAATAATATATGTCAACAGGAAAGACTGTATATATATATATATATATATATATATATATATATATATATATATATATATATATATATATATATATATATATATATATATATATATATATATATATATATATATATATATATAAATTGACTCGCGAGAAGGCGTCCAACAGGGTGACCCCCTTGCTCCTCTCCTTTTCTGCTTAGTCATCAAACAAGTCACAGAGGTCCTGTCCAGCGAGCTTAACATCTGGTTCTTGGATGATGGTACCCTAGCTGGTTCCCAAGACTCCCTCCTGGAGGACATCAGAAAAATCCAGGAGCATGGTGCAGTTTTAGGCCTCACCCTGAACCCTTCTAAATGTGAAATAATATGTTCCAACCAGGGCATCGTAGAGAGAATAGAGGGTCTTCTGCCAAATATCCATAAAACTAAACCTGAAGACAGCACACTCATAGGAGCTCCCCTGGGGTTGAAAGCCATCGATGAGGTCCTTGATAAGAAAATCGCCGACCTTAAGAGGATGGATGGGAGGATTGAGGATATTGATGCTCATGATGCACTCTACCTCATCACCAGATGTCTGATCCTCCCCAGGTTAACCTACTTTCTGAGGTGTTCACCATCTTACAGTAGCCAAAAACTAAGTGAGTATGACCGGTTACTGAAATCAATGCTAGAAAAAGCCCTTAACTTCTCTCTCGATGACCTACAGTGGAAACAAGCCTCTCTTCCCGTAAGACTTGGGGGCCTCAGAGTTCGAACAGCAACGCAAATCGCTGTTCCAGCCTTCCTGTCCTCCTTATCAGCATCCGACGACCTTGTGAAGGAAATTCTACCTGCCCACTTACATCAGCTGGCAGGTGTACATGATCCCAATTTTACATGCTGTGCCACAGAGTGGGCCTCTCGTGCAGGCCAATCACCTCAACCACCATCCCCAAAAGCCCACAAGCAATCCAGCTGAGATGGCCCCATTGTAGACCAAGTTGCTGCAGAGTGCCTGGGTGCTGCAACAACACAACACGACATTGCTCGCCTCACAGCAGTAGCAGCACCACATGCAGGGGATTTCCTGTTAGCAACCCCAATGGTGGCAACTGGCACGCGTCTCACACCACACGCCCTCCGAATTGCTGTGGCCCTCCGCCTTGCTGCCAAAATCCACACCAGATATAGGTGTATTTGCGGCGAGGTGGTGGCTGACAGGTACGGCTACCATGGCCTACTCTGCCAAAGCACAGGGGGATGGCACTCGAGGCACGGTGAAGTTCACGACATCATCAAGAAGAGCCTCACCAGAGCTGGATGCCCAGCTGAAAGAGAGCCCCATTACCTAACACCCCGTAACTCTGATGCTCTTATTGGTCGCCCGGATGGTATCACAGGAACCCCTGGAAGAATGGCAAGCAGTTGGTATGGGACTACACGTGCGTATCAACCCTGGCTAACACCTACATTAACCTCAGTGTTGCACAACCAGGTGGCGCTGCCACCCACAGGAAAGCAGCCAAATCCCGTAAGTATAGAGAACTGGATCACCACTACAATTTTGTCCCCATTGCTTCTGAGACACTCGGTGCCTGGGGTAAAAGTGCTACCAGTTTTTTGAAGGAACTGGGTTCTAGGCTCATTGAAACAACAAGGGACCCAAGAGCTGCAAGCTTTATTTTCCAGCGCCTCAGTGTGGCAATACAGAGGGGAAATGCGCACTGCATCCAGGGTTCCTGCCCGCCATCTGAGGAGCTGGAGGAACTCGACAACCTATGATAACCATCTTTGTAACCCATATGTAACTCCTTTTTTGTAACAAAGTTCAAATAAAGTAAATATATATGTGTACATACAAAAGAATGGGGGTGGTAGGAGAAGATAATATTAGTGTTCAGTGAGAAACCACAAGGTCTCCTCTGAATACTTTTTATTTTATTTTCCGAGGCTATGGGTCCCCACATTGGCACCAGAGGTGGTACCCTCACAAACTTTTATATATATATATATATATATATATATATATATATATATATATATATATATATATATATATATATATATATATATATATATATATATATATATATATACCTAGTAGCCAGAACGCACTTCTCGGCCTACTATGCAAGGCCCGATTTGCCTAATATATAATATGTATATATATATATATATATATATATATATATATATATATATATATATATATATATATATATATATATATATATATATATATATATATATATATATGTCGTACCTAGTAGCCAGAACGCACTTCTCAGCCTACTATGCCAGGCCCGATTTGCCTAATAAGCCAAGTTTTCCTAAATTAATATATTTTTTCTAATTTTTTTCTTATGAAATGATAAAGCTACCCATTTCATTATGTATGAGGTCAATTTTTTTTTATTAGAGTTAAAATTAACGTAGATATATGACCGAACCTAACCTATCTTTATAGGTTAGGTTAGGTTAGGTAGCGGAAAAAGTTAGGTTAGGTTTGTTTAGGTAGGTTTGGTAGTCAAAAAAACATTAATTCATGAAAACTTGGCTTATTAGGCAAATCAGGCCTTGCATAGTAGGCTGAGAAGTGCGTTCTGGCTACTAGGTACGACATATGTCTATATATATATATATATATATATATATATATATATATATATATATATATATATATATATATATATATATATATATATATATATATATATATATATATATATATATATATATATATATATATATATTAGTATATTTTGGTAGCAGTCTTTCCTGTAGACATATATTATTAAATATGACCGAAAAAGTAAGATTAATAATTCTAACACGAATTTTCTCAATCTTTCGTACATTACGCTTCACTGTTGGAGGTAAATCAAAAATTAATTCTCCAAAATTCATTTTTATTTCTAGTCTGACGCGACACGGGCGCGTTTCGTAAAACTTATTACATTTTCAAAGACTTTAGTTCACAAATACACAACTGATTAGAACTTACGTATCTCTGACTTTATATCTACATTTGAGTGAGGTGGGAGGGGTGATGTGGCATTAACACAAGACAGAACAAGAGGGGATATTAATAGGGTATTAAAAGTATCAACACAAGACAGAACACAAACAATGGGTATTGAATAGAAGTGTTTGTAGAAAGCCTATTGGTCCATATTTCTTGATGCTTCTATATTGGAGCGGAGTCTTGAGGTGGGTAGAATATAGTTGTGCAATAATTGGCTGTTGATTGCTGGTGTTGACTTCTTGATGTGTAGTGCCTCGCAAACGTCAAGCCGCCTGCTATCGCTGTATCTATCGATGATTTCTGTGTTGTTTACTAGGATTTCTCTGGCGATGGTTTGGTTGTGGGAAGAGATTATATGTTCCTTAATGGAGCCCTGTTGCTTATGCATCGTTAAACGCCTAGAAAGAGATGTTGTTGTCTTGCCTATATACTGGGTTTTTTGGAGCTTACAGTCCTCAAGTGGGCATTTGAAGGCATAGACGACGTTAGTCTCTTTTAAAGCGTTCTGTTTTGTGTCTGGAGAGTTTCTCATGAGTAGGCTGGCCGTTTTTCTGGTTTTATAGTAAATCGTCAGTTGTATCCTCTGATTTTTGTCCGTAGGGATAACGTTTCTATTAACAATATCTTTCAGGACCCTTTCCTCCGTTTTATGAGCTGTGGAAAAGAAGTTCCTGTAAAATAGTCTAATAGGGGGTATAGGTGTTGTGTTAGTTGTCTCTTCAACTTCCTCTTCCTCTTTTCGTTGAAGGACTACTTTGGTCATCCATTCACTAGTAGTTATATCAACCTTAAGACTGAATGTTCTTAGTAGTGACTCAAACTCCATGCTGAAGGATTGTAATGAGTCAGCAGTCTGATCAGGTTGAGGTAAATCCAGCAATTGTAGTACTAGATGTATGACAGTTTTCTCATTGCCAGCATTATTCCTAGGAAGCTGGACTGGGAAATTAGCGCTGTCGCTATTTTCATTTACATTTTCTACTACTGGTTCAGCTTCACCTCTAGTTTGGAGGCATGTTAACTTAGTAGCCTCAGGTATTGGGTTTTCAGAATCCACAGAGACTGTGGATAAATTGTCTGAGAACTGCTTAATTTCTAGTTTTATAATATTAGGTGAAGCTGTGGTGGGTGAAGCTTTACTGAGTGAAGCTTTATCCTTGTTGATTAAAGGATCTAATCTGGCTTGACATTTATTCTCAAAAAGATCCAGATCATCCATAACATTATCTACTTTATATGATGTACTTGTTAATTGTTCTGATTCAATTATCCTGTGTAAATGTTCCAACCTGCCTTGAGTTTCTACTTCATATTGTGCTAGGTCAGACAGGAATGGTTCCACATCTTCAACTACTATGTCGTCGTCGTCATGGACCTGATTTTGGTAAGATTTCCTATTTGCTTTCAATATATGCAATTGGGTTTGAATCTGTAACAGTGGTATTTTCAACCGACGATAATTAATTACAGGCTCATATAACAACTGTTCATATTGGTCGAGATCTCTTGTTAGTTGGCGTTTTCTTGCTATTAAAGCACGCTTTGCTTTCTGTGGATTAGTCATGGTGACTTGTTAATTGGGTACCACTGGCTCATAAATTGTGGGCAAGTACTAATGGTAGCCTAGGATAAAATTTCTGCAATCGCTAGGCTGTAATCCTACCTCTACTAGAGGTTAGCACTTAAAATTAATACACATTATATATATACAATCATACACACTAATGATTTGAGTGATAAACCAGTGTCATTGGAAGTACCTTTAGGTTAGCTCTTCTATATCACCCTAGGATGGTAGAGACACTAATTAATCACTCAAAGGTGTAATGATCATAAGTAAATTATTATATATACAACTCAACTCGAGTTGATAAAAATTACACCCAAAATAGGGTCTATACCATTCATTAATGGTGCTAGGTTGTTCAATATAGTACAACTTACTATGGAAATAATGGGACTAGGATGAACAATAAATAGTTCAACTAGTCAATGGCAATATCCTACCCTGTTGTGGGTTGGCAATTAGTAAATATTATATTGTGATCACTAGTGCAATATATATTAAATAATTCTCTATTTTGGAGAAATAATATACACAATTATTGATAATAGCCTCTTAATTGCCTCTATGAAACTTCTAATATTATCTAGAAGTATTAAATATTATTAGTGACCTCGCGAAATAAAGTCCACAAAATTCTAGATAATCTCTCGCGAAATTTAACACCACGAAATCAGTGAACAATCTCGCGACACAGCCACTAATTTGGCTGGCTTCAATATTAGCGCTGTCATTTCACAGAATAACACGCCACCAAATCTGTGGGTGTGCATGAAACCGCTGACTAAGGCTTAACTGGGCTGAGTGGGGCTCGTGAACTCGCTCGAGGCAACGCCGCCGTCTTTGACTGCTGGCTTTGTATACTTAATGAATCCACTGGTAAATTGGTTCATCCGGTACTAAGATGACCAAATGTGGGTTCAAAGGACCAAATAATCCGGTTCCGAAGGTCCACTTAATGTGGGAACCGACCTGTGAGATTTATATTTATTTAATTTATATAAATTTATATAGAATTTATATTTATGTTAATTTATATACTTCGATAGCAATTTGTATGATAATGAGTGGACTGTATTTCTGCAATAATCTCATAATCTCACAAATCGATCCTCTACACATTAGGGGGGTTTATATTATTGAATTTATGTATATTCAGCCAATCAAACTACAGTATTAACTACACATTGAAGAGGTTCCTTATCTTATTGTACAGCAGGCCTTAGTCCACCAGGTATAACCAGGATGTAGACACCAAATTATCCTCTTTGAGGTAGCTTCCATCACCCAGTAACTGGTGCACAAAGTCTTGCTTCCTCGTCTTGACCTGTCAAAAGGGCGCTAGCTGTAAAGCCAGAATCCTAATATATGATGGCTATATCAGAGAAAACACTGTACAAGGAACCATGAAGACCTGGGCTTAATTACCTTTAGTATGAGGCGATCTCATGCTCTAACTGGCCACCCTATTTAATGACATTAATGGCCATAAATGATAGATAAATGGGTTTCGGTAGAACACTTAACTTGTATTTGTTGACAGCGTGTTGATGATGGTACACCTTTGGTTTCCATAACACTTCGTCCAAGTAAATTTAACAGGAGCCGAATTGCTCCCATGCCTCTGGTCTCAGTATAAACAATGGCTGACTACTCCCCCACCCTGACGCTACTGGCCTACATTGTCCAGATGACAGTAAGTGATAGAAGGGTCACATTTACTCTATTTTAATTCTGATAATTAAGTTAATTTATATGAGATGTTTTTATGATGGTAAAGTCCAAAGACTAATGTATTTAAGAATAATTCCCACCATAATAGGTGGTAAATTTATAATAGTATGTGGTAATGATATCCCGTATTCTATAGACAGAATGTTCCACTACAAGTTACATTTTCTATGGGTAACTTGTTTATACAACACAGCAATTATTATCTGTCAGTATGATATTATTAAATGGTGTCGGATTTTCCGACAGGTTCTCAGCTAGCGCTATATTCTCAGCACCTGTTTAATCATTCTTTTGGCTTTATTTTATTTGTAGAGTAATGTCACCCTTGTTCTTAATTTTTATGTTATATTTTTTTTACTTGTTTGTTTGCACTGTACATAGCCAAGGGAATCTCTTTGTTCATAATTTTTAAAGTTAATTAAAGTTTCATTGTTCATACTATGTGTTTTGCGTGTCTTTCCTTACTTTACCACAGACAACAGCCAAGCAGTCGATTTTTTTTTTTAAATGTGATAGGCATTAACACTAGCCATTAGGAGTACTGCCGAACACCTACACTTCTACATTTTCCCGTTACATTTTATGGGGGCCTGCCCAGGGAGCTTCACTCTGGTACTAGTACCAGAACATCAATTTGTGGTAAGTGTACTTGGCTTTGATACAGTTGTTTTTCAATATTTTCATTACTTTTAATATTTATATGGTGCTGTGTATTTTGTGCTTTCCGAGGGTAGCATATTGTGAGTGTTGGATAATTGTGGATTACGTGGTGACTGGAGGCCTCAGTCACGCTCTTAATTGGTCGTTCATCCCTCAGTGTTATTACTCGTGTATTCCACCTTTTGTCCCTAGGATATTTCTCACATTCCAGCAGATCATCATTTTGGTACCCTGGTACTTTGATTTGTCTTCGGGTCAAAGCACCCTATCTTCTGCAATCCGATCAAAGGAGGATACAGAGGGCCATAGTTCCTCTTGCACGGACTACATTGCTGAGTTGGGATCTCAACAGCAGTTCTCGTCACCAGTTGACACTCGCACCCCTACACATCGGTCAGAGATGATGATATTTACTTAGGTAGGGAATTAGCTTTCTTTTTTCAGAGCACAAAGATCGCTAATTCTGTAAGTATCATATTTCATTTAGTTGGAAAACCCCTTGCTTCTGTCCTCTAGAGACTTGGCAACGTATCCCTACATTCTTGGACTACCTTATTCACTTTTGAAACAATTAAATGTTTCATTTGTTTTAGAAACTATCGGTTTCATTTATTTAGTAGGATTTTCTTGCCCTTATTCTCTTACATTGAGTACCGGGTACAAGGTTTCCTGCGATTTTGATTGACTAATAATTTACTATACTAATATTACCGTTAGTTGTTAACTTACCACAGGATAGTTACCAGTTGCCACGTCATCCTGTTACTGACACTTACATTATCACCAGTATATTCGTTGTACATTTATTTGCTATTTTCAACATATTTCGTCTCCAAGCATTTCATAACGACCCAGCAAGTGAAATAGGGAACTTAAGTCGTGCCAAGAGGGCCGAATTACAAACTCCTGCATGAGTATCACCTAGATGTTCCCCCTGGAGCCAACAAAAATGACTTGCATAATATAATCTTGGATCACCTCATAGAGGAAGGAAAGATAGACTCGGAAACTCACGAAAACTATTCTATTGTGGATAAACATGCGCTGGCAGCTATGAAATTGAAGCTCGAACTAGCCAACATAGAGCGGGAACAACAAAAATAAGCTCTCTAATAACAAAAATAAGCTCTCCAGATAAAGAAAGAAGAGGCGGCCCTAAGGAAAGAAGAACAAGAACGTGAGGGGGGGCCCTGGCGAAAGAAGCTCTACAACTAAAGGAACGCGAGATGGCCCTAAAGACAGAAGAGCAGGCCCTACACCAGGAGCGTGAGCGTGTACAGCTTGAAGCAAGACAATGTCGCCTGGAGATGCAAGGCGATCATGATAAGAAGCAAGCTGATATGGCTCCAGCATGTTGTCAACAAGAACTCGCGTTGGAAACTACACACCACACTCAGCGCCAACAAGCTACAGCTAGTCTTCCCATAAGTTTCAATGTCTCGCATGCAAGTAAGTTAATGCCACCATTCGTTGAGACAGAGATCGATGTATTTTTCACTACTTTTGAGACCCTAGCTAAAAAACTTAGCTGGCCTGAAGATCAATCGTCTACCCTTCTCAGAGTGCATCTCAAAGCTAGAGCTGCGGTTACTCTCAGTACCTTAGCGTCTGAGAATGACTACCAGACCCTGAAGCAAGCAGTTTTAGACGCCTACCTTCTCTCCACCGAAAGCTACAGAAGAAAATTCCGTGATTATCTAAAGGCAGGTACCACCACCTTTTTAGAATTTGCCAATACAAAGAAAAGATATTTCATGAAATGGCTGGAAGCAGCACATGTGTCTAAATTTTCAGAACTCGTCAACCTCATTCTAGTTGAAAAATTCTTTAGACCTGTTCCCCCTTCCATCCGTTTATATTTAGCAGACAAAGAAGAAACCGACTACAACAGATGTGCGAAGTCGGCTGACCCTCACAGCCTCATCCATCGGCTAACACCAGATCCACCTTCCAGTAAGAAGTCTTGGTATAGTTATGATAAAGTGAGTACCAATCAATCGAGCTCTCAATTGTATTGTAAGTATTGCAAACTCAATGGACATACCATAGATATATGTGGAAAAGCTCAATACAAAGGCAATGAAACTCCTAAACCCAAACCGACTCCTCCTAAGTTTGGTAAGCCTGTGATGAATGTTGATGTTCCTATTAATGATCTTTCTCTCTACAGCAAACACCTATATCCTGGAACTGTCTCTGCCAGCAGTACAGATTCGGAGGGACGTTTCAAATTGAAGATCTTGAGGGACACAGCGGCTCTTCAATCAATAATATTGAAATCGGCTGTGCCTAACGTCACCTACACCGGGGAAACCGTCCTTATCACGGACCTCACTGCTACTACTTCGTATCCACTCCCCAGAGTCCACCTGGATTGTCCTTTCGTGACCGGCGAAGTCCAAGTCGCCAGCAGGGAAAAGCCTTTTCCCATGTCTGGAGTGCAACTTCTCCTGGGCAATGACTTGGCAGAAGATCTGCAACCTTCCAACCTGATCATCTTGGACAAACCCCAGGTGTGTAACTCTGTAGTGGACAATCCCATCCTTAAGTATGTTCCAGCAGAGGTCCAAGAAAGTGATGAAGTTTTTCCTCCAGTTTTGGTGACAACCCGTGCACAAGCTGCACGCCCGCAACCAGCTGACTCTACTGCAACCGCTGTCCCTCAAGACCATCAGAATCTACCACCGAATCTTACTATGTTGGAGTTCCGTAAGTTACAGAGGAAGGATCCTTCATTAGCACCATTATTCTTCCAGGCTGAGACTCAACCTGACAGTATCCCTGGGTTCTTCCTAGAGAATCAGTTGCTCTATCGCAGGTACAGACCCAGTAAGCTGAAGGAGGATGACGAATGGGCAAATGTCGAACAACTAGTGGTTCCCACCAGCCTACGGCCCGATATTCTACACCTGACCCACGGAACACTTTCTCACTATGGTTTTAACAAAACCTACCACGGAATCAGACAAGACTACTACTGGCCAGGTATGGTGAAAGACGTCAAAATTTACGTGCAACAGTGTCATATATGTCAGATGGCAGGTAAACCTAACATCTCTATTCCCAAGGCTCTATTGACTCCTATCCAGGTGCCTGCGGAACCTTTCCACAGACTCATCATAGACTGTGTTGGTCCTTTACCCCGGACCAGTTCTGGCAACGCCTATATATTAACTATCATGTGTCCTACCACCAGATTCCCCATAGCAGTTCCAGTAAAGAACATTACGGCTGCTACTGTGGTGAAACACCTATTGAAGATCTTCACCCAGTATGGATTTCCAAGAGAGGTTCAAAGTGACTGTGGCACCAACTTCACCAGTGATCTCTTCAAGAAGACACTGGAAGAGTTCAACATCACACAGGTATTGTCGAGCCCCTGTCATCCTGCTTCACAGGGTTCTCTTGAACGTAGTCATCAGACTATTACAGCACCCCTAAAGAAATTTTGCAATGAAACCTTGAAGGACTGGGATAAACAACTTGACCTCATCATGTGCATTTTCAGAATTCTCCCTAATGAGTCTCTAGGAGTATCTCCTTATGAGATGCTCTACAGACGTAAGTGCCGTACTCCTCTCAAAGCTGTTAAAGACTCTCTACGTAATGCCACTTTCAGTGACCCTCAGAATGTGCCCCAGTTTCTTCAAAACTTAAAGCACCTTCTAGAGAGAGTACATAAATTTGCTAATGTCAATCTATTGAAAGCTCAGGAGAGGATGAAGACTCATTTTGACCAACGCAGCAAAATAAGGAAATTTAAACCAGGAGACTTCGTGTTGGCATATTTTCCTATCACAGGTTCTCCATTGCAAAACAAGTTTTCAGGACTCTACCGCATCAAGGAGTGCAGAAATAACCACAATTATGTTCTTGAGACTCCAGATAGGCGGCGGAAGAACCAATTGTGCCACGTCAACCTCCTGAAGCAGTATCAAGGTACTCCCCCCACTGTGTTGGTATCATTATCCACATTTAAAGGTCCTTACCTCCACAGTGAGACCTTCCCTGCTTCTCCTCCCGAAAGCACTAACACTGAGTCAGTGCCTTCAAATTCAGAAATCCTAACTGATCTTCGTACCTATTTGCAGGAAAATAATAGTGCTCCTCTCATTAGAATCTTCAAGAAACATCAGAAGTTGTTCAGCGATGATCCACAGGAGTGTATTGTGGTTCAGAACGACATCCAGCTACTCCCTGACACCCGGCCGATTCATCAACCTTTCTACCGAATCAGCCCGAGCAAAAAGGAAGTTATGCGTGCTGAAATACAGTACCTCCTGGATCATGGGCTGGCTACCCATTGTGAGTCCCCTTGGGCCTCACCCTGCATCTTGGTGCCGAAACCGCACGGTAAAGTGAGGCTGTGTACCGACTACAGGAAATTGAATCTTGTGACTGTCAAGGATGCTTACCCATTACCTAGAATAGATGACATCCTTGACACCATTGGTAATGCTCGGTATTTATCCAAACTAGACTTACTCAAGGGATACTACCAAGTGTGTTTGACAGAACGAGCTAAGGAAATATCTGCCTTCACCACTACTTTTGGCCTTTACAGATATGAACGCCTTCCATTTGGACTAAATAATGCCCCGGCCACCTTCCAGCGAGCTGTCAACCGCGTCATCCATGGCTTAGATCACACCTACGCCTGCTTGGATGATATCGTTGTGGCAACTAACACCTGGAACGAACATCTGCTCCAGCTGCAACGATTGTTTGCCAAGTTCCTGAAAGCCGGCCTCACCATCAACTTGGGCAAGTCAACCTTTGCTAAAGGTAAAGTGCGTTACGTTGGTCATGTGATAGGGAGTGGCAGCCTAACTCCGTTAAACATACGTACTCAAGCCATCCAGCATTACCCACAGCCTACCACCAGGAAGCAGCTCCTACGCTTCCGTGGTCTTGCCTCCTACTACCGTAGGTTTGTGAAGAATTTTAGTACAGTAGCGACACCATTGATCACTTTAACCAGCCCCAAGCAACGGCATCATTGGACCATTCAGCAAACCATTGCTTTTGAACAACTTAAATCTTTACTCTGTACTAATCCCATTCTCGCCTCGCCACTTATCACAAAGCATTTCATCCTCCATGTCGACGCCAGTGGTACTGGCATTGGGGGCGTCCTGATGCAACAACGAGGCGAGGAGGTTCTACCTGTTAGCTACTACAGCTACAATTTGAAACCTCACCAGAAGAACTACAGCACTATCGAAAAGGAATTTCTCTCCGTCGTTCTGAACTTACAGCACTTTGCATCGTACCTACAAGGTCCTCGGTCTACCACCATCTATTCGGACCACAATCCCCTATGCTTCTTGCAGCAAGCCCAATTCACCAATCAACGACTTCTACGATGGGCTTTGTATCTGATGTCAAGCTGCCTGCTATCGCTGTATCTATCGATGATTTCTGTGTTGTTTGCTAAGATTTCTCTGGTGATAATTTGGTTGTGGGAAGAGATTATATGTTCCTTAATGGAGCCCTGTTGCTTGTGCATCGTTAAACGCTTGGAAAGAGATGTTGTTGTCTTTCCTATATACTGAGTTTTTTGAGGCTTACAGTCCCCAAGAGGGCATTTGAAGGCATAGACGACGTTGGTCTCTTTTAAAGCGTTCTGCTTTGTGTCTGGAGAGTTTCTCATGAGTAGGCTGGCCGTTTTTTTGGTTTTATAGTAAATCGTCAGTTGTATCTTCTGATTTTTGTCTGTAGGAATAACGTTTCTATTAACAATATCTTTCAGGACCCTTTAATCCGTTTTATGAAAAGAAGTTCCTGTAAAATAGTCTAATAGTGGGTATAGGTGTTGTGTTAGTTGTTTCTTCAGAGGTTGCATGGCGTTTCACTTTCCTTCTTATGATGTCTTCAACGAAACCATTGGAGAAGCTGTTGTTGACTAGGTCCTGCCTTACCCTACAGAGTTCTTCGTCGACTTGCTTCCATTCTGAGCTGTGGCTGAGAGCACGGTCGACATAAGCGTTAACAACATTCCTCTTGTACCTGTCTGGTCAGTCACGGTTGGCATTTAGGCACATTCCTATGTTCGTTTCCTTAGTGTAGACTGCAGTGTGGAAACCTCCGCTCCTTTCCATGACTGTTACATCTAGAAAGGGCAGCTTCCCATCCTTCTCCATCTCGTAAGTGAAACGCAACACAGAATTCTGCTCAAATGCCTCCTTCAGATCCTGCAGATGTCTGCCATCACGTACCTGTGTAAAAATGTCGTCAACATACCTGCAGTATATGGCCGGTTTCAAGTTCATGTCGACTAAGACTTTTTGCTCGATGGTACCCATGTTGAAGTTCGCAAACAGGACACCTAGGGGAGAACCCATGGCGACCCCATCTACTTGCTTATACATGTGCCCATCCGGGCTCAAGAAGGGTGCCTCTTTAGTACAAGCTTGGAGTAGTTTCCTTAGAATGTTTTCTGGTATGTCAAGAGGAGTACAGGCCGGATCACGATACACTCTGTCCGCTATCATCCCGATTGTTTCATCCACAGGTACGTTGGTAAACAGTGATTCTACGTCCAACGAGGCTCTTATCTCTGTGGTCCATGTTTCCCGCAGTAAGTCCACAAATTCCTTTGGAGACTTCAGGCTGAAGGCGCAAGGGACATAAGGAGTCAGCAAGCCGTTGAGTCGTTTCGCCAGTCTGTACGTGGGGTGTGGGTATCTGGCTGATGATTGGCCGAAGTGAGTTTCCAGGCTTATGTGTCTTGACATTTCTATACGCGTATTCAGGTTTATATTCCCCAATAATCTTTGGCAGGTGGAGTCCGGATTTCTTGGCGTTCACAGTTTCGATCAATTTGTTGGCCTTTGCTTTCAATTCGGCTGTAGTGTCCTTCGTTACCCTTTGGAATTTAGTTTGGTCAGAGAGTATGAGGTTCATTTTCGCCAGATATTCGTCTTTTTTAAGAATGATGTATATTGGCGACTTGTCACCTCTCCTGACAACTATCTCCTAGTTCTCACGAAGGCTCTTAGCTGCCGCTTTGAGCTCGGGGGACAGTATGGTGCTTCTGTAGTTGCCTCGATTCTTTCCTCCTTCCGCAATAAGTTCTGCTTGTAAGGTGTCTTTGGTGGTGACCCTTACACCTTACAAGCAGAACTTATTGCGGAAGGAGGAAAGAATCGAGGCAACTACAGAAACACCATACTGTCCCCCGAGCTCAAAGCGGCAGCTAAAAGCCTTCGTGAGAACAAGGAGATAGTTGTCAGGAGAGGTGACAAGTCGCCAATATACGTCATACATAAAAAAGACGAATATCTGGCGAAAATGAACTTCATACTCTCTGACCAAACTAAATTCCATAGGGTAACGAAGAACACTACAGCCGAATTGAAAGCAAAGGCCAACAATTTTATCTTTTTGAAATGGTCTGGTTGGAAGAGCAGTGAGATCCTTGAAAGAAGTGTTACAGCGGTTTACAGAAGGTACTAGTAATGCAAAGCTTTGTAGATTTTTGTATAATCAAAGAAAAACTGTTCATTCTACCACTGGTAAATCTTCTTCTGAATTACAGTTTAATTGACACTTTAAAGTGCACATAGAAGTAGTAAAGACTTTCCTGATAAAGAGAAATTGGTAAATAGCTTGGCCACTCAGTTGGCTCAGGGAGAGGATTGTTGTTTAACGAGGGGGATGCAGTATATGCAAGGAATTTTGGAATTGGTAAGCCTTGGGTAGAAGGGAAAATTATGGAAATCTTGGGCCACAGGAATTTCACTGTGCAAGTGCAGAGTTTTGGTGACATTAATTGGAAAAGACATGCAGATCAACTGATGCCAAGGTTCACAGGGAATTTTATAGACTTTTCAGGTGAGGGTGAGGCAACTAATGATACCCCATCCTAATAACGAAGGGGCAGCACCTGTAGGAGACAGGGAAGCAGATCAAGGGGCAGCAGAGGGTATGGGGATACAGTTAACCCTATGGACTCTACAGTTAGTTATTCAGAAGAAGGTTCCCCAGAAGTAACAGGTCTGAAGCCCCAGTTGACAAAATCAGGAAAAGTCATACGACCGCCTGATAGACTTAACCTGTAGGGGTAGAGTTAAATTAAAAGGGGAGGAATGTTAGGATTATGTATTTTGTAGGATTAAGTACTACAGAAGTTAGGCATAGCATGTTTTGAGATGATACTCTTTTGTTTATAAGCATTGCAAATAGTAAGTTATGTAACGTATACCTGTGACGTCATTGCTTGTTGTTATTACAATAAAGCATGAAGGGAGCACGTTTATTTCTCTTCCGGACTAAACGTAACATTTACCATTAGAGAGGTGAGACTGACGCTGGCAAAACATGTCTCATTTAATGAAGATGATGCTAAAAAATTTAAAAACAAGTCTATTATAAGCTAATTTAACCATAAAGTTACAGAAATATACATGCAACCAACCAATTTTATATTTTACATTTTTATTTCATGCCGACTAATTGATGCTTGTTACTATTAGCTGAGCGACCAGCCGGTGTTCCTTCACGTTATTGTTTACAAATATAGCAACTTGTAAATGTTGCTATTTGCTATCTACTTACCGGCAAATAGTTGCAACATCAGTTCCTTTACTGGTTCTTCTGTCTCACTGATGGAGTCGTCACTTGGCTGTGAGGTCGTGTCACTTGGCTGCGATGTGGTGTTTGTTGAGGACCCATTGACAGGAAGGAGAAGATCAATTGCTGTTTTATCTGGCAAGAAAATTCTGTCTCACTACACATTCTGAATAATATTACCAAAATTGTAAAATTCAAGTTTCAAAATTTATAATATCATATGTAATATTATATGTTAAAAATAATTGTAGATCAAAATGCATGTTATCAATGATTTACAGATTACCATATGAAAATTACCAATCTCTTTGTTACCCAACAGTTTGCTGAATATCTCTTGGAACAATACCCTTACATTTCTATATGATTTTGCTCATTGCTAAAGATAAGAATTTAAAAAATAAGTTATATTAAGAAGTAGTATTGGGTGCCCTGGCTGCTAATATGTGTAATCTATATAAAAAAATGGAAATGTTCGTTTGTTCAAAATCGCTAATCTCCGAAAGTTCTTCACCGATTGCTTTGAAATTTTTACACAACGTTCCATTCACATCCGAGCAAGTTTTTATATACAAACTTAATAGATGTCACGTCTGTGACGGTAAAAAACATGCTTTTTCTGAAAAACTGTGTTTTTCATGTGAGGAAAATCTTTGAAACCTAATAACCTATTGCTTTGAAATTTTGACACAACGTTGCATGCGAATAAGCACGCCTTTTTATATATCTACTATATACATGCCTCAACTGTGACAGGAAAAAACATGTTTTTTTTTTAAACAGAGCCATCAGTTGGATGTAAGAGCAAAACATGCTGTAATCTTTGAAAGTTCATCACTGATTGCTTTGAAATTTTGGCACAACGTTGCGTTCGAATAGGAGCGTGGTTTTATATACCTACTATATAGATGCCACCCCTGTGCCAGGTAAAAACATGCGTTTTTGAAAAACAGCGCCATCTGTTGCACATAATAGCAACATGCACGCTATACTGAATATGTCACGAATTCCTCTTCAATGTTTCCGATTGCATTAATAAATTTTATTTTCATAGATTTCGATTTATTTTATTTTTTATTGAATAATTTTGTGTGATATGGATTTGGAATTGAGCTGTGTTGTTTATCATACCGTTCATTTCGAAAATATAAGTATGGATACCACACCTTTCAAAGGTAAAACTATGCTTTTCTTGAAAAACAGCGCCATCTGTTGCACGTAGGAGCAACACACATGCTATACTAAATATCTTTAATTCCATTTCAATGTTTCTGATTGCATTGATAATTGAATTTTCATAGATTTTTATTTATTTTCATCTTGATCTCATTATTTTGTGTGAATTGCATTGGAATTGAGCTGTGTTGTTTACCATACATTTCATTTCTATGAAAATTAAATTTATCAGCGCAATCAGAAACATTGAAATGGAATTGAAACATATTTAGTATAGCATGTGTGTTGCTCTTACATGCAACAGATGGTGATGCTTTTCAAGAAAAGCATAATTTTACCTGTTACAGATGTGGCATCTATACTTATACTTACAAAATGAACGGTATGGTAAACAACACAGCTGAATTCCAACACAATGTCGCACAAAATAATTCAATAAAAAATAAAATAAATCGAAATCTATAAAAAATACAATTTATCAATGCAATCGGAAACATTGAAATGGAATTGTAACATATTTAGTATTGCTAATGTTACTCCTACATGCAACAGATGGCGCTGTTTAAAAAAAAACATGTTTTTACCTGTCACAGGTGTGTCATCTATATAGTAGGTGTATAAAAACACACGTGTATTGGAATGGATAGTTGTGTCAAAATTTCAAAGCAATCGGTGAAGAACTTCTCGAGATTACAGTGTGTGTTGCTCCTACATTCAACAGATGGCGTTGTTTTTCAAAAAAAGTATGATTTTTCCTGTCAAATGTGAGGCATGAGAAACGTAGTAGGTATATAAAAACATTCGCCTATTCGAATGTAACGTTGTGTCAAAATTTCAAAGCAGTCGGTAAAGAGGTTTTGAAGATTTCCCCTCACATGAAAACACAGTTTTTCAAAAAAAAAAAAAAACATGTTTTTTCCCGTCACAGACGTGACACCTATAAAGCATGTATATAAACGTGCTCGGATGCGAATGGAATGTGTGAAAATTTCACAGAATTTTGGTGAAAGAACTTTCGGAGATTAGCGATTTTGAACAAATTAACATTTCCATTTTTATTTACATATATATATATATATAGTTGTGGAGCAGTAATATAGTGCGAGTAGGAGAGCTCTGTCCAGAAGACTTAAGAGCCATCAGTGATAAGGGGAAGGGAAATGGTTTTATAATTTAGGAATACTGGAAGTACGGCTGTGAAGGTGGTGGTGAAGATGCTGGTGAAGGTGGTGGTGAAGGTGGTGGTGAAGATGGTGGTGAAGATGGTGGTGAAGGTAGTGGTGAAGATGGTGGTGAAGGAGGTGGTGAAGATGGTGGTGAAGGTGGTGGTGAAGATGGTGGTGAAGGTGGTGGTGCAGATGGTGGTGAAGGTGGTGGTGAAGATGGTGGTGAAGGTGGTGATGAAGATGCTGGTGAAGGTGGTGGTTAAGGAGGTGGTGAAGATGGTGGTGCAGATGATGGTGAAGGTGGTGGTGAAGGTGGTGGTGAAGATGGTGGTGAAGGTGGTGGTGAAGATGGTGGTGAAGGTGGTGGTGAAGATGGTGGTGAAGGTGGTGGTGAAGATGGTGGTGAAGGTGGTGGTGAAGATGGTGGTGAAGACGGTGGTGAAGATGCTGGCGAAGGTTGTGGTGAAGATGGTGGTGAAGGTGGTGGTGCAGATGGTGGTGAAGGTGGTGGTGCAGATGGTGGTGAAGATGCTGGTGAAGATGGTGGTGAAGATGCTGGCGAAGGTGGTGGTGAAGATGGTGGTGAAGGTGGTGGTGAAAGTGGTGGTGAAGGTGGTGGTGAAGATGCTGGCGAAGGTGGTGGTGAAGGTAGTGGTGAAGGTGGAGGTAAAGGTGGTGGTGAAGGTTGCGGTGAAGATGGTGGTGAAGGTGGTGGTGCAGATGGTGGTGAAGATAGTGGTGAAGGTGGTGGTGAAGGTGGTGGTGAAGGTGGTGGTGAAGATGGTGGTGAAGGTGGTGGTGCAGATGGTGGTGAAGATGGTGGTGAAGATGGTGGTGAAGATGCTGGCGAAGGTGGTGGTGAAGATGGTGGTGAAGGTGGTGGTGAAGGTGGTGGTGAAGGTGGTGGTGCAGATGGTGGTGAAGATGCTGGTGAAGATGGTGGTGAAGATGCTGGCGAAGGTGGTGGTGAAGATTGTGGTGAAGGTGGTGGTGGAGAAGATGGTGGTGAAGATGGTGGTGAAGATGGTGGTGAAGGTGGTGGTAAAGATGGTGGTGAAGATGGTGGTGAAGGTGGTGGTGAAGATGGTGGTGAAGGTGGTGGTGAAGATGGTGGTGAAGATGGTGGTGAAGATGGTGGAGAAGGTGGTGGTGAAGATGGTGGTGAAGATGGTGGTGAAGATGCTGGTGAAGATGGTGGTGAAGATAGTGGTGAAGATGGTGGTGAAGGTGGTGGTGAAGGTGGTGGTAAAGTTAGTGGTGAAGATAGTGGTGAAGATGGTGGTGAAGATGGTGGTGAAGATGGTGGTGAAGATAGTGGTGAAGATGGTGGTGAAGGTGGTGATGAAGATGCTGGTGAAGATTGTGGTGAAGATGCTAGTGAAGATGGTGGTGAAGATGGTGGTGAAGATGGTGGTGAAGGTGGTGGTGAAGATGGTGGTGAAGGTGGTGGTGAAGGTAGTGGTGAAGGTAGTGGTGAAGGTGGTGGTGAAGGTGGTGGTGAAGATAATGGTGAAGATGGTGGTGAAGATAGTGGTGAAGGTGGTGGTGAAGATGATGGTGAAGGTGGTGGTGAAGGTGGTGGTGAAGATGGTGGTGATGATGGTGTTACGAACCCGGATCCAGCGTCCGAGCCTGGAGCAGTGACAACCACGCCATCTGTGGGTCAGCTCCCGAAACCCCCGCCAAACGGACGACGACACCTAGTGAGGACAGCGTGTACTGGCCTCGAGGACCAGTTTCCAGTCTGGTTCAGCGCTCAACACCGCCGCTCCTGACCTCTGGTGAGGTGGTGCTCCGATGACAGCGCCATCTATGGACTGGATACGTCAGGTGTTTGTGTCTGAGCCTGTAAGTGTGGTGTCATAGTGTCCCTGTTATTGATGACGTGTCTGCTTACAAAGCCGACCTGGGACCACTGTGATGGAAGTGGAGTCAGTCTACCCGAGGCAGCCAGTCTCCATACTGTGAAGTTTGCTGCAGCTGTTGTGACGTCGTCCCCCCGGAAGAACACTGTGGTGTGTTAAGCCTGCCAGTGGAGTGGCAGTGAAAGGATTTACCCGGGACCGACGGTTGGAGACGATAATCCACTGGGGTATTGAGGACAGGAGGGTGATTGGTGATATCACACGAGACTCCTGTCTAGGGCGTACCCCTTTTATCGTTCGTGGAGTGGCCGAACCAGCCTTGGTGGCTCAGTACCTGCCAGCAGACCTGCTGGACGTGTGGTTGACGGCCTCCACGACGGTGCCCCCAGTGGACCTGTGTTGTGGCTGACCTGTGGCCAGGGTAGGCTCGGCGTTCTCAGAGGACACGTCTTGAGGCCACGAAGAAAGCACCGCGGACTCAGCACCTAGCTTCTTGATCAAGAGTCTTCAGCAGAAGACTAGATTGTGCACGATCCCCTTGTAAAGTGTTAATACCCCTCCCCCTTGTGGACTCTTTTATTCTATATATTTAAACGGTGATGGTGAACATTATATTATATTAAGTTCTTAGCTTTCTTTCCCTACTCCCTTTAAGTTACTTGCGTCACGGATCTCATCCCTTGATAGCCAATACTGGCTTGGGAACGGATACATATATCTTCCTCTAACAACATCAGAGTGAGAACCCCGTTGCGTCCCGAGAGGGCCGTAACAATGGTGGTGAAGGTGGTGGTGAAGATGCTGGTGAAGATGCTGGTGAAGATGGTGGTGAAGATGGTGGTGAAGATAGTGGTGAAGATGGTGGTGAAGAAGGTGGTGAAGATGGTGGTGAAGGTGGTGGTGAAGATGGTGGTGAAGATGGTGGTGAAGGTGGTGGTGAAGGTGGTGGTGAAGATGGTGGTGAAGGTGGTGGTGAAGATGGTGGTGAAGATGGTGGTGAAGGTGGTGGTGAAGGTGGTGGTGAAGATAATGGTGAAGATGGTGGTGAAGCTGGTGGTGAAGGTGGTGGTGAAGATGGTGGTGAAGGTGGTGGTGAAAGTGTTGGTGAAGATGGTGGTGAAGGTGGTGGTGAAGATAGTGGTGAAGGTGGTGGTGAAGATGGTGGTGAAGATGGTGGTGAAGATGCTGGTGAAGATTGTGGTGAAGATGCTGGTGAAGATGCTGGTGAAGATGGTGGTGAAGATGGTGGTGAAGGTGGTGGTGAAGATGGTGGTGAAGGTGGTAGTGAAGGTGGTGGTGAAGGTAGTGGTGAAGGTGGTGGTGAAGGTGGTGGTGAAGATGGTGGTGAAGGTAGTGGTGAAGGTGGTGGTGAAGGTGGTGGTAAAGGTGGTGGTGAAGATGGTGGTGAAGGTGGTGGTGAAGATGGTGGTGAAGGTGGTGGTGAAGATGGTGGTGAAGGTGGTGGTGAAGGTGGTGATGAAGATAGTGGTGAAGGTGGTGGTGAAGATGGTGGTGAAGATGGTGGTGAAGGTGGTGGTGAAGATGGTGGTGAAGGTGGTGGTGAAGATGGTGGTGAAGATGGTGGTGAAGGTGGTGGTGAAGATGGTGGTGAAGATGGTGGTGAAGATCCTGGTGAAGATGGTGGTGAAGGTGGTGGTGAAGATGGTGGTGAAGATTGTGATGAAGGTGGTGGTGAAGATGGTGGTGAAGGTGGTGGTGAAGATGGTGGTGAAGGGGGTGGTGAAGGTGGTGGTGAAGGTGGTGGTGAAGTTAGTGGTGAAGATAGTGGTGAAGATGGTGGTGAAAGTGGTGGTGAAGATGGTGGTGAAGGTGATGGTGAAGGTAGTGGTGAAGGTGGTGGTGAAGATGTTGGTGGTGGTGAAGATATTGGTGAAGATGGTGGTGAAGATGGTGGTGAAGGTGGTGGTGAAGATGGTGGTGAAGGTGGTGGTGAAGGTGGTGGTGAAGATGGTGGTGAAGATGGTGGTGAAGATGGTGGTGAAGATGGTGGTGAAGGTGGTGGTGAAGATGGTGGTGAAGATGGTGGTGAAGATGGTGGTGAAGGTGGTGGTGAAGATGGTGGTGAAGGTGGTGGTGAAGGTGGTGGTGAAAGTGTTGGTGAAGATGGTGGTGAAGGTGGTGGTGAAGATAGTGGTGAAGGTGGTGGTGAAGATGGTGGTGAAGATGGTGGTGAAGATGCTGGTGAAGATGCTGGTGAAGATGCTGGTGAAGATTGTGGTGAAGATGCTGGTGAAGATGCTGGTGAAGATGGTGGTGAAGATGGTGGTGAAGATGGTGGTGAAGATGGTGGTGAAGGTGGTAGTGAAGGTGGTGGTGAAGGTAGTGGTGAAGGTAGTGGTGAAGGTGGTGGTGAAGGTGGTGGTGAAGATGGTGGTGAAGGTAGTGGTGAAGGTGGTGGTGAAGATGGTGGTGAAGGTGGTGGTGAAGATGGTGGTGAAGGTGGTGGTGAAGATGGTGGTGAAGGTGGTGGTGAAGATGGTGGTGAAGGTGGTGGTGAAGGTGGTGGTGAATATAGTGGTGAAGGTGGTGGTGAAGATGGTGGTGAAGGTGGTGGTGAAGATGGTGGTGAAGGTGGTGGTGAAGGTGGTGGTAAAGATAGTGGTGAAGGTGGTGGTGAAGATGGTGGTGAAGACTGTGGTAAAGGTGGTGGTGAAGATAGTGGTGAAGGTGATGGTGAAGGTAGTGGTGAAGGTGGTGGTGAAGATGTTGGTGGTGGTGAAGATATTGGTGAAGATGGTGGTGAAGATGGTGGTGAAGGTGGTGGTGAAGATGGTGGTGAAGGTGGTGGTGAAGGTGGTGGTGAAGATGGTGGTGAAGATGGTGGTGAAGATGGTGGTGAAGATGGTGGTGAAGGTGGTGGTGAAGATGGTGGTGAAGATGGTGGTGAAGATGGTGGTGAAGGTGGTGGTGAAGATGGTGGTGAAGGTGGTGGTGAAGGTGGTGGTGAAAGTGTTGGTGAAGATGGTGGTGAAGGTGGTGGTGAAGATAGTGGTGAAGGTGGTGGTGAAGATGGTGGTGAAGGTGGTGGTGAAGGTGGTGGTGAAAGTGTTGGTGAAGGTGGTGGTGAAGATAGTGGTGAAGGTGGTGGTGAAGATGGTGGTGAAGATTGTGGTGAAGATGCTGGTGAAGATGCTGGTGAAGATGGTGGTGAAGATGGTGGTGAAGGTGGTGGTGAAAATGGTGGTGAAGGTGGTAGTGAAGGTGGTGGTGAAGGTAGTGGTGAAGGTAGTGGTGAAGGTGGTGGTGAAGGTGGTGGTGAAGATGGTGGTGAAGGTAGTGGTGAAGGTGGTGGTGAAGGTGGTGGTGAAGATAATGGTGAAGGTGGTGGTGAAGATGGTGGTGAAGATGGTGGTGAAGGTGGTGGTGAAGATGGTGGTGAAGGTGGTGGTGAAGGTGGTGGTGAAGATGGTGGTGAAGGTGGTGGTGAAGGTGGTGGTGAAGATAGTGGTAAAGGTGGTGGTGAAGATGGTGGTGAAGATGGTGGTGAAGGTGGTGGTGAAGATGGTGGTGAAGGTGGTGGTGAAGGTGGTGGTGAAGATAGTGGTGAAGGTGGTGGTGAAGACTGTGGTAAAGGTGGTGGTGAAGATAGTGTTGAAGATGGTGGTGAAGATGGTGGTGAAGGTGGTGGTGAAGATGGTGGTGAAGGTGGTGGTGAAGATGGTGGTGAAGGTGGTGGTGAAGGTGGTGGTGAAGGTGGTGGTGAAGATGGTGGTGAAGATGCTGGTGAAGATGGAGGTGAAGGTGGTGGTGAAGATGGTGGTGAAGATAGTGGTGAAGATGGTGGTGAAGGTGGTGTAAAGGTGGTGGTGAAGATAGTGGTGAAGATGGTGGTGAAGGTGGTGGTGAAGGTGGTGGAGAAGGTGGTGGTGAAAGTGGTGGTGAAAGTGGTGGTGAAGATGGTGGTGAAGGTGGTGGTGAAGATGGTGGTGAAGGTGGTAGTGAAGAGGGTGGTGAAGGTGGTGGTGAAGATGGTGGTGAAGATGGTGGTGAAGGTGGTGGTGAAGGTGGTGGTGAAGGTAGTGGTGAAGGTAGTGGTGAAGGTGGTGGTGAAGGTGGTGGTGAAGATAATAGTGAAGATGGTGGTGAAGGTGGTGGTGAAGATGATGGTGAAGGTGGTGGTGAAGGTGGTGGTGAAGATGGTGGTGAAGATGGTGGTGAAGGTGGTGGTGAAGATGCTGGTGAAGATGCTGGTGAAGATGCTGGTGAAGATGGTGGTGAAGATGGTGGTGAAGGTGGTGGTGAAGGTGGTGGTAAAGGTGGTGGTGAAGATTGTGGTGAAGGTGGTGGTGAAGATGGTGGTGAAGGTGGTGGTGAAGATAGTGGTGAAGATGGTGGTGAAGATGGTGGTGAAGGTGGTGGTGAAGATGGTGGTGAAGGTGGTGGTGAAGGTTGCGGTGAAGATGGTGGTGAAGATGGAGGTGAAGATGGTGGTGAAGATGGTGGTGCAGATGGTGGTGATGGTGGTGGTGAAGATGGTGGTGAAGGTGGTGGTGAAGATGGTGGTGAAGATGGTGGTGAA
Source organism: Procambarus clarkii (assembly GCF_040958095.1). Lineage (NCBI taxonomy): Eukaryota > Metazoa > Arthropoda > Malacostraca > Decapoda > Cambaridae > Procambarus > Procambarus clarkii. The sequence goes on along the minus strand of NC_091170.1, from coordinate 2,837,411 downwards.
GGTGGTGGTGAAGATGGTGGTGAAGATGGTGGTGAAGATGGTGGTGAAGGTGGTGGTGAAGCTGGTGGTGAAGGTGGTGGTGAAGATGGTGGTAAAGGTGGTGGGGAAGGTGGTGGTGAAGGTGGTGGTGAAGATAATGGTGAAGATGGTGGTGAAGGTGGTGGTGAAGGTGGTGGTGAAGGTGGTGGTGAAGATGGTGGTGAAGGTGGTGGTGAAGATAGTGGTGAAGATGGTGGTGAAGGTGGTGGTGAAGGTAGTGGTGAAGGTAGTGGCGAAGGTGGTGGTGAAGGTGGTGGTGAAGATAATGGTGAAGATGGTGGTGAAGATGGTGGTGAAGATAATGGTGAAGATGGTGGAGAAGATGGTGGTGAAGGTGGTGGTGAAGATGGTGGTGAAGGTGGTGGTGAAGATGGTGGTGAAGATGGTGGTGAAGGTGGTGGTGAAGATGCTGGTGAAGGTGGTGGTGAAGGTGGTGGTGAAGGTGGTGGTGAAGGTGGTGGTGACGATGGTGGTGAAGATCCTGGTGAAGATGGTGGTGAAGGTGGTGGTGAAGATGGTGGTGAAGATGGTGGTGAAGGTGGTGGTGAAGATGGTGGTGAAGATGGTGGTGAAGGTGGTGGTGAAGATGGTGGTGAAGATGGTGGTGAAGGTGGTGGTGAAGATGGTGGTGAAGATGGTGGTGAAGGTGGTGGTGAAGATGGTGGTGAAGATGGTGGTGAAGATCCTGGTGAAGATGGTGGTGAAGGTGGTGGTGAAGATGGTGGTGAAGATTGTGGTGAAGGTGGTGGTGAAGATGGGGGTGAAGGTGGTGGTGAAGATGGTGGTGAAGGGGGTGGTGAAGGTGGTGGTGAAGGTGGTGGTGAAGTTAGTGGTGAAGATAGTGGTGAAGATGGTGGTGAAAGTGGTGGTGAAGATGGTGGTGAAGGTGGTGGTGAAGGTAGTGGTGAAGGTAGTGGTGAAGGTGGTGGTGAAGATGTTGGTGATGGTGGTGGTGAACATAGTGGTGAAGATGGTGGTGAAGATGGTGGTGAAGGTGGTGGTGAAGATGGTGGTGAAGGTGGTGGTGAAGGTGGTGGTGAAGATGGTGGTGAAGATGGTGGTGAAGATGGTGGTGAAGATGCTGGTGAAGGTGGTGGTGAAGATGGTGGTGAAGGTGGTGGTGAAGATGGTGGTGAAGGTGGTGGTGAAGGTGGTGGTGAAGATGGTGGTGAAGATGCTGGTGAAGATGGAGGTGAAGGTGGTGGTGAAGATGGTGGTGAAGATAGTGGTGAAGATGGTGGTGAAGGTGGTGTAAAGGTGATGGTGAAGATAGTGGTGAAGATGGTTGTGAAGGTGGTGGTGAAGGTGGTGGTGAAGGTGGTGGTGAAAGTGGTGGTGAAAGTGGTGGTGAAGATGGTGGTGAAGGTGGTGGTGAAGATGGTGGTGAAGGTGGTAGTGAAGAGGGTGGTGAAGGTGGTGGTGAAGATGGTGGTGAAGATGGTGGTGAAGGTGGTGGTGAAGGTGGTGGTGAAGGTAGTGGTGAAGGTAGTGGTGAAGGTGGTGGTGAAGGTGGTGGTGAAGATAATAGTGAAGATGGTGGTGAAGATAGTGGTGAAGGTGGTGGTGAAGATGATGGTGAAGGTGGTGGTGAAGATGGTGGTGAAGATGGTGGTGAAGGTGGTGGTGAAGATGCTGGTGAAGATGCTGGTGAAGATGCTGGTGAAGATGGTGGTGAAGATGGTGGTGAAGGTGGTGGTAAAGGTGGTGGTGAAGATTGTGGTGAAGGTGGTGGTGAAGATGGTGGTGAAGGTGGTGGTGAAGATAGTGGTGAAGATGGTGGTGAAGATGGTGGTGAAGATGGTGGTGAAGGTGGTGGTGAAGGTTGCGGTGAAGATGGTGGTGAAGATGGAGGTGAAGATGGTGGTGAAGATGGTGGTGCAAATGGTGGTGAAGGTGGTGGTGAAGGTGGTGGTGAAGATGGTGGTGAAGGTGGTGGTGAAGATGGTGGTGAAGATGGTGGTGAAGGTGGTGGTGAAGATGGTGGTGAAGATGGTGGTGAAGATGGTGGTGAAGGTGGTGGTGAAGCTGGTGGTGAAGGTGGTGGTGAAGATGGTGGTAAAGGTGGTGGGGAAGGTGGTGGTGAAGGTGGTGGTGAAGGTGGTGGTGAAGATAATGGTGAAGATGGTGGTGAAGGTGGTGGTGAAGGTGGTGGTGAAGGTGGTGGTGAAGGTGGTGGTGAAGATGGTGGTGAAGGTGGTGGTGAAGATAGTGGTGAAGATGGTGGTGAAGGTGGTGGGGAAGGTAGTGGTGAAGGTAGTGGCGAAGGTGGTGGTGAAGGTGGTGGTGAAGATAATGGTGAAGATGGTGGTGAAGATGGTGGTGAAGATAATGGTGAAGATGGTGGTGAAGATGGTGGTGAAGGTGGTGGTGAAGATGGTGGTGAAGGTGGTGGTGAAGATGGTGGTGAAGGTGGTGGTGAAGATGCTGGTGAAGGTGGTGGTGAAGGTGGTGGTGAACGTGGTGGTGAAGGTGGTGGTGACGATGGTGGTGAAGATCCTGGTGAAGATGGTGGTGAAGGTGGTGGTGAAGATGGTGGTGAAGATGGTGGTGAAGGTGGTGGTGAAGATGGTGGTGAAGATGGTGGTGAAGGTGGTGGTGAAGATGGTGGTGAAGATGGTGGTGAAGATCCTGGTGAAGATGGTGGTGAAGGTGGTGGTGAAGATGGTGGTGAAGATTGTGGTGAAGGTGGTGGTGAAGATGGTGGTGAAGGTGGTGGTGAAGATGGTGGTGAAGGGGGTGGTGAAGGTGGTGGTGAAGGTGGTGGTGAAGTTAGTGGTAAAGATAGTGGTGAAGATGGTGGTGAAAGTGGTGGTGAAGATGGTGGTGAAGGTGGTGGTGAAGGTAGTGGTGAAGGTAGTGGTGAAGGTGGTGGTGAAGATGTTGGTGATGGTGGTGGTGAAGATAGTGGTGAAGATGGTGGTGAAGATGGTGGTGAAGGTGGTGGTGAAGATGGTGGTGAAGGTGGTGGTGAAGGTGGTGGTGAAGATGGTGGTGAAGATAGTGGTGAAGATGGTGGTGAAGATGCTGGTGAAGGTGGTGGTGAAGATGGTGGTGAAGATGGTGGTGAAGATGGTGGTGAAGGTGGTAGTGAAGATGGTGGTGAAGGTGGTGGTGAAGGTGGTGGTGAAAGTGGTGGTGAAGATGGTGGTGAAGGTGGTGATGAAGATGCTGGTGAAGATTGTGGTGAAGATGCTGGTGAAGATGGTGGTGAAGATGGTGGTGAAGATGGTGGTGAAGGTGGTGGTGAAGATGGTGGTGAAGATGGTGGTGAAGGTGGTAGTGAAGGTGGTGTAAAGGTGGTGGTGAAGGTAGTGGTGAAGGTAGTGGTGAAGGTGGTGGTGCAGGTGGTGGTGAAGATGGTGGTGAAGGTAGTGGTGAAGGTGGTGGTGAAGGTGGTGGTGAAGGTGGTGGTGAAGATGGTGGTGAAGGTGGTGTTGAAGATGGTGGTGAAGATGGTGGTGAAGGTGATGGTGAAGATGGTGGTGAAGGTGGTGGTGAAGATGGTGGTGAAGGTGGTGGTGAAGATGGTGGTGAAGGTGGTGGTGAAGGTGGTGGTGAAGATAGTGGTGAAGGTGGTGGTGAAGGTGGTGGTGAAGATGGTGGTGAAGGTGGTGGTGAAGATGGTGGTGAAGGTGGTGGTGAAGGTGGTGGTGAAGATAGTGGTGAAGGTGGTGGTGAAGATGGTGGTGAAGACGGTGGTGAAGATAGTGGTGAAGATGGTGGTGAAGATGGTGGTGAAGGTGGTGGTGAAGATGGTGGTGAAGGTGGTGGTGAAGATGGTGGTGAAGTTGGTGGTGAAGGTGGTGGTGAAGATGGTGGTGAAGATGCTGGTGAAGATGGTGGTGAAGGTGGTGGTGAAGATGGTGGTGAAGATAGTGGTGAAGATGGTGGTGAAGGTGGTGTAAAGGTGGTGGTGAAGATGGTGGTGAAGGTGGTGGTGAAGGTGGTGGTGAAGGTGGTGGTGAAGGTGGTGGTGAAAGTGGTGGTGAAGATGGTGATGAAGGTGGTGGTGAAGATGGTGGTGAAGGTGGTAGTGAAGAGGGTGGTGAAGGTGGTGGTGAAGATGGTGGCGAAGATGGTGGTGAAGATGGTGGTGAAGATGGTGGTGAAGATGGTGGTGAAGGTGGTGGTGAAGATGGTGGTGAAGGTGGTGGTGGATGGTGGTGAAAGTAGTGGTGAAGGTGGTGGTGAAGGTGGTGGTGAAGATGGTGTTGAAGATAGTGGTGAAGGTGGTGGTGAAGATAGTGGTCAAGATGGTGGTGAAGATGGTGGTGAAGGTGGTGGTGAAGATGGTGGTGAAGATGGTGGTGAAGATGTTTGTGAAGATGGTGGTAAAGGTGGTTGTGAAGGTGGTGGTGAAGACGGTGGTGAAGGTGGTGGTGAAGGTGGTGGTGAAGGTGGCGGTGAAGATGGTGGTGAAGGTGGTGGTGAAGGTGGTGGTGAAGGTGGTGGTGAAGGTGGTGGTGAAGATGGTGGTGAAGGTGGTGGTGAAGATGGTGGTGAAGGTGGTGGTGAAGGTGGTGGTAAAGATGGTGGTGAAGGTGATGGTGAAGATGGTGGTGAAGGTAGTGGTGAAGTTGGTGGTGAAGATCCCAGTGAAGGTGGTGGTGAAGATGGTGGTGAAGGTGGTGGTGAAGATGGTGGTGAAGATGGTGGTGAAGATGGTGGTGAAGATGGTGGTGAAGGTGGTGGTGAAGATGGTGGTGTAAATGGTGGGGAGATGGGAATGGTGGGGAGGACGAGGGGTCGGTGAAGTGGGGAATAGTTGCTAGGCCGAGGAAACGGGTGAGGGGGAGGGGTGGGAATGGTGGGGAGGACTAGGAAGGTTGCTGTGGCTCAGCAACGCACATGCGTTCTTGAGCCACAACAACGCGTGGCCGGGTACTGCTAGTATCATCATAAATTGTAATATAGAGCTGCAGTATTTACAATAAACTTCACCGTTTTTTGACTGATTGAGCGATTTATTTGATTGTTTATTAGGGTTTTCAGGTGTGAATGATAAAATCTAAAGAAGAATATAACAGCAAATAACCCCAATGACGGAAGCTGGACATGCCTGCTCAAACTCTTATGTGTTCGACAGTGTGGTAAACAATGTAGATCCACGTTCATGTGTGTATGAGCAACCCGTCCTCAGATTAAGTTCATTCCATCCAGCGGTCCATCCCAAAGACGCATTCGTCAATTTTAACATGCTGTTCATTCAAAACTGAAACTTTCTCAAATATAAATTAACATTGATATATATTAGCACACTGTGCATATTTTTTGCATTGGTTAGGTTAGGTTAGCTGTTTATGTTCTGTTTTCGATTATTTGTATTTGTAGTACGGGGGTGAAGCATTTACAGCGTTGTGGTTTTAACTAAAGTCGGCAGCGAAGCACTTGTTCAGGAAGTGTTCGGACGTCAACAGTTGTGAGTCGTGTGTAACAGCTCGTCCGTTAAAAGCCCAAAGTCCATTCCATGCACACCAGCCCGTCCTCCAAACAAAGATCCAAAAGTGATTCCATGCACCCGCCAGACCCCCTGTTTATGAATGAAAAGCGGTTTACACACGACTCACAACTGCTGACGTTCGAACATATCCGGAACAAGTGCTTCACTGACGAATTTTGTTCGAATCACAACGCTATAAATGCTTCACCCACGTACTACAAATACAAATAATCGCCAACAGAACCTAAACACCTAACCTAACCTATGCTATGCCTATATATACACAATATGCTAATATATTATAATATTAATTTATACTTGAGAAAATTCCCGTTTTGAATGAACAGCATGTTAAAATTTATGAATGCGTCTGTGGGGTCGACCGCTGGACGTAATGGACTTGAGTCGAGGACGGGTTGTGCACCCACCAAACCTCCTGTTTATGAATGAAAAACAGTTTACTCAGGACTCATAACTGATGGCGTACGAACACTTCCTGAACAAGTGCTTCTCTGACGACTTTTGTTCGAACCACAACACTGTCAATAATTCAACCACGTATTACAAATACAAATAATCGGCAACAGAATCTAAACACCTAATCTAACCTAACCAGTACCTAAATATGCACCATAGTCTAATATATAAAATTATTAATTAATATATAAGAAAATTCCTGTTTTGAATTAACAGAGTGTTAAAATTGTTGAATGCATCTTTGGGGTCGACAGCTGGATGAAATGGAGTTGGTCTGAGGACGGGTTGTGCGTAAACCTTTTTTTCATTCATAAACCGGGAGTTTGGTGGGTGCATAGAATGGACCTTTGTTTTATAAGGACAGGCTGCAGCACAAGCTTTAGTCACAGGAGTCAGTGTAACGACTCCTGTGACTTAGTGCCATTGTTTACAACTCGAGTGACTCAGTGTGGCATGATTCATTATCGAGCAAGTGACTGCCAGGGAAAAAGTGACGTATCATTGGTGGAAGGCCTTTGGTTAAGATCTACAATAGAGCCGTGTGATGCACTAAACATTGTGATCACGTGTGGGTTTACAATATCCGGGGTTGATATGTATGATACCCCTGCCTGGAGGCAGTGAGTGACCATATGTGATTCTATCAGTGCATCTGTACCCAGGACGTACTTACCTAGTTGTACTCACCTAGTTGTGCTTTTGGGAGTTGAGCTTTGTCTCTTTGGTCCCGCCTCTCAACCGTCAATTAACAGGTGTACAGATTCCTGAGCGTACTGGGCTCTATCATACCTATATTTGAAACAGTGTATGGAGTAAGACTCCACCACATCACTTCCTAATGCATTCCATTTATTATGGAATTCCACATGTTTCTCCGTGCGTGTGTGTGCCAGCTTGAGGTCGGTAGAGCTGAAAAGGTCTTGGCTGTGTGATAGACTGTGCTCTCTCACTCTGCATCCTATGAGTTTCTTAGCTGTGAAGAAGTTTGGGGTAACACCAGTGTGCTAATTCGTCGCGAGTGTCAACTCGATGTTGGTAGCTCTTCAACTTGTCTGTGTTCTCACAGACACAGACCACTGACATGTGGTATAGGTTCTCACCTATACCTTCGCTGTGGATGAAATACGTTATGGACTTACGTCGTGAACGACGTACAAGACTCAATAATATCTGTATCACCACCTGATAAGCCTCAGGCAGCATTTGCCTGAGGCAAACCATCATCGTCGGGCTGTATATATGCGTGTTCATGGAGGAGTTGGGTGCGGGGGGGGGGCTATTTGCCCCGCTCCTGTGCCAGGTAAATTAAGGGCTCACCCTAACCCGTGCTACTTAAAACTTGTTCCCAGTAGCTGAGTCTATAACAACAGGAGTTGGGGACTCTCACCCTACACCTGCTTCATGCAACACACTCCCTCACTGCCTCAGTGCCACAATCCGTCACTGCCCCAATGCCACACTCCCTCACCGCCCCAGTGCCACACTCCCTCACCGCCCTACTGCCACTCCCTCACCGCACCAGTTCCACTCTTTCACCGCCCCAGTGCCACACTCCCTCACCACCCCAGTGCCACATTCCCTCACCGCCCCAGTGACACACACCCTCACCGCCCCAGTGCGACTCCCTCACCGCACCAGTTCCACTCTTTCACCGCAACAGTGCCACACTCCCTCACCACCCCAGTGCCACACTCCCTCACCGCCCCAGTGCCACACTCCCTCACCACCCCAGTGCCACACTCCGTCACCACCCCAGTGCCACACTCCCTCACCACCCCAGTGCCACACTCCCTCACCACCCCAGTGCCACACTCCCTCACCACCCCAGTGCCACACTCCCTCACCACCCCAGTGCCACACACCCTCACCACCCCAGTGCCACACTCCCTCACCAGCCCAGTGCCACACTCCCTCACCGCCCCAGTGCCACACTCCCTCACCACCCCAGTGCCACACTCCCTCACCACCCCAGTGCCACACTCCCTCACCACCTCAGTGCGACTCCCTCACCGCCCCAGTGCCACACTCCCTCACCACCCCAGTGCCACACTCCCTCACCACCTCAGTGCGACTCCCTCACCGCCCCAGTGCCACACTCCCTCACCACCCCAGTGCCACACTCCCTCACCACCCCAGTGCCACACTCCCTCACCGCCCCAGTGCCACACTCCCTCACCGCACGAGTGACACACTCCCTCACCACCCCAGTGCCACACTCCCTCACCACCCCAGTACTACTCTCCCTCACCACCCCAGTGCCACACTCCCTCACCGCCCCAGTGCCACACTCCCTCACCGCCCCAGTGACACATTCCCTTACTGGCCCAGTGCCACACTCCCTCACCACCCCAGTGCCACACTCCCTCACCGCCCCAGTGCCACACTCCCTCACTGCCCCAGTGCCACACTCCCTCACCGCCCCAGTGCCACACTCCCTCACCGCCCCAGTTCCACTCCCTCACCGCCCCAGTGCCACACTCTCTCACCACCCCAGTGCCACACTCCCTCACCGCCCCAGTGCCACTCCCTCACCGCCCCAGTGCCACACTCTCTCACCACCCCAGTGCCACACTCCCTCACCGCCCCAGTTCCACTCCCTCACCGCCCCAGTGCCACACTCTCTCACCACCCCAGTGCCACACTCCCTCACCACCCCAGTGCCACTCTCCCTCACTGCCCCAGTGCCACACTTCCTCACGGCCCCGGTGACACACTCCCTCACCACCCCAGTGCCACTCTCCCTCATTGCCCCAGTGCCACACTCCCTCACCGCCCCAGTGCCACACTCCCTCACCACCCCAGTGCCACTCCCTCACCTCCCCAGTCGCACTCCTTCACCGCCCCATTGCCACACTCCCTCACCACCCCAGTGTCACTCTCCCTCATTGCCCCAGTGCCACACTCCCTCAAGGCCCCAGTGCCACTCCCTCACCTCCCCAGTCACACTCCCTCACCGCCCCAATGCCCCACTCCCTCACCGCCCCAGTGCCACACTCCCTCACGGCCCCAATGCCACACTCCCTCACCGCCCCAGTGCCACACTCCCTCACCGCCCCAGTGCCACACTCCCTCACCGACCCAATGCCACACTCCCTCACCGCCCCAGTGCCACACTCCCTCACCACCCCAGTGCCACACTCCCTCACCGCCCCAGTGCCACACTCCACCCCCAGTGCGACTCCCTCACCGCCCCAGTGCCACTCTCCCTCACCACCCCAGTGCCACACTCCCTCACCGACCCAATGCCACACTCCCTCACCGCCCCAGTGCCACACTCCCTCACCACCCCAGTGCCACACTCCCTCATAACCCAGTGCCACTCCCTTACCGCCCAATAGTTGTATCCTCAGGTGGAGGAATAAGTATGTGACTTTGTGTGGCCCAAGTCAGGAGCAGAAGAGCTGTTTAAGGAGATTTTATTGGACGTCTCAGAGGACGCCATCTTGGAGCTCCCCCAAGCTACAGATTCTGTGGTAAGCTCCTTTATCCGTTGAAATAGTGGTTGCCTGCGCTAGATCGTGTGCCCAGCGATCATGGCAAGTGTTTATGTAAGTAGGAGTCATATTTTTTTTGTAAACAGTGAGTAAAAATAAGCTGTTAAAAATAAGCAGATAAGAGAACATGCTGAAGGGAGGAGTGATACACCTTCCCTCGAGGAAGTGCAGTGTGGATAACTGAGGGGCGGAGGCCCCCTGCGTCGTGACCAGGGCAGAGGTCCAAGCATCGTGTCAAGACATGTTACCAGTACAGACTCGCCCAAGGATGGGGAGCACCACAGTTAGGCCGATGCAGAGGAGGGGTAAGAGAAGGGGATGAGGAGGAAGGGCATATGGAGGCGGGAGAGGAGGGGTAAGAGAAGGGGATGAGGAGGAAAAGGAGGGGAAAGAGAAGGGGGATGATAAGGAAGGGAAAGAGGAGGGGGAGAGGGGAGGGGTAAGAGAAGGAGGATGAGGAAGAAGGGGAAGAGGAAGGTGAAGAAGGGAGGTGGTAAGAAAAAGGGAAAGAGAAGGGGGTAGGGGTAAGAGAAGGGGGATGAGGAGGGGGAAGAGAGGGGGGGATGAGGAGGAAGGGGAAAAGGAGAAGGGGAGGGGTAAGAGAAGGGGGAGGGGTAAGAGAAGGGGAATGAGGAGGAGGGGAAAGAGGGGAGGATGGAAGAGGGGTGGGAAGTGGGGGGTGGGGAGGGAGTTAAACGGGACCTGTGTGACTGCTAGTGCCTATACACATTAAGCCTACAGAGTTGCCATGATGAGTTAGGACGCTGGATTATACAGGCAAGTCTTGGTAGATGACTATGGTGTGTTCATCTTCATAAAATACAACAAGAAAAATAGAGAATCAGATATTAATGTTTTAAATAACTTTATCTCTGATTTTACTTCTGAATTAAATTAATATTATAAATTGATCAATGGTTGGTTCAGACAGTCATGAGGCGCTCACCAGACAATGGTCAGTACCCAGCTGACCATCACCGTGGTGGGCCTGTGTTTATATCCGCGTAGAGACTACCATAGACCATGGTGGAGGGTCATGTGCCCTCTCCATCTGGTTTGGTCTTGGTAAGCTCGACGCTGTTTTTATGGGCAGGGGAACTGGTATATATTTGGGATGGGACTGCTGCTCTGCTGTAGGTGTAAGGGTTCTTCAGGATCATTTTAATTAAGCCTTTTGGGGGCATCTCAAGTTCCAAGGGTAGTGTGCTTTGGAGCAATTTGGACACATAGCTTGAATGGGCTGGTTAGCATTGTGTTTATCAAAGAATATTTTTGTGTCGTGGGGCAGGCTGCAGACGCCACACCTCACTGGGCGTTGGCTGCCGTCCCTGTTATGTCCAAATCTCTGACGTCTGAAGCATCTGAGGGGTAATGTGGTGTAGGGCTTGTGTTGGAACACGCCCCAAATGCCATGATCAAGTTTTTTGGGAATCCGTCTATTTACTGTGAGAAGGACTTGATGGGTTTCGTGCTTTGTGGATTTTTCCTGGCATCTTTCTGCTGACACTACATAATTCAGCTTTTCGAAATGAGATAAGGTCATGTGCATGAGACAGTGGAGGACAATGATTTTCCTTATTTTGTCCTCTGCCTTGATTTCGTCGCATTTCCTGTAATTCTTAAGAATTGTTACAGCTGTCTTATCTTTGGGCTTCAGAATATATTCGCCAGACTGTTTGGTTGTTGTTGTTGTTGTTTTAGATTTAGCTACTCAGAACAAAATGTTCATGTAGCACGGGGCTATAGTGAGCCCATAATTGAGTACAGTTATTCGCGATAACCTTGTTACTGAGATATTTGAGTAAAAGTTTTAAATGAAGGTGGGGATTTCTCCTTTTTCCCCTTTATTTTTAGCTTCTGTTTTAGCGAACTGGTTTTAGTCTTATTTTAATAACATTATCTTGGTGGTGTATATAGATGCACAGTGTTCACTAGTGTGTTACATTTTTCAACTGCTTTTCTAATCATTGTAGTCGCTGTGGAATTTGCATCTAATGCATCTGCTGTCATTGGATTAATAATGAATTTGATGCGCAGGTCTTCAGTTGCGTCACATTCCAGTAAGTAATTTAATAGTGGTGCCTCTGTATCTGTTCAGCAGATATGATACTTTTTAACTATTGAGTTTATTACCACCCAACAGCTCTTGTAACCAACTCTGAGTCTGTGTATGGCTACTGCAATGTCTCTGGATATGTTTTTACCAAGCTTGAAAGACTAGTACACAGTGGTTTGTTCTAACCACATCGCAGTGGATTTTCCTTCACCTACTTTGGGTATGTGGGGAAATTTTGATAGTTGGGAGTGTTTACTTCTTGATTTACTCCTTAATCTGTGAAAAACTTGGAGGGATTCTAACTTGTATAACAGGTAGAGCAGTGAGTGTTTTTGCTAGTGAGTCTGCCTTTGCATTACCATCTATGCCAATGTAACCTGGTATCCAATTTAAGGTAACTGACAGCCCTAGATTGTGCACTTCTTTTCCAAGATGTAGGTTTTCTGTGATAAGTTGTATATTATCACTGTGCTGGCTGGATAACAATGCCTGGAGCGAAGATTTAGAGTCGGTATGAATGATGACATCATGTAAATTATTCTCAATTAAATAGTTTATGGCCTCCTTTAGGCATATAATTATGTTTGCAATCTTTAGCACCCACTATTCATGCTCCAGTAAGCTTCATGGTTGGTAGTGTAAATTGCTGCCCCACCAGAACCTCTTTCTTGATCAACTGATCCGTCTGTGCAGATGTGAGTCGTTGTAGGTCTCGAGATGGTTTCCGTTTGTTGTTCTATGACAGCTTTGAGCCTCTGCGAGTCACATGCTGATCTTTTAACTGATAATCCTTCAATGATTATCTTTAAACTCGATTTTTCCCCCAGCAGTAGTGTTCCGAAAGTGTTGATATGGTCAATGTCTCCATTGTTTTTAATAGTCCGTTTCAAGTCAACTTTCTCTAGAATCTTGACTAGATTATCCGTCCATGCACTTGTTATATACTGAAGGTAAAGCGATCTGTGTATGCTGTCTTCGATTGACAGTCTGGCGGTGGTTCCAACAAATCTTACTGTTATGGTGGCTATTCTTTGTTTGATCCTATTTTCTTAGGCTGATAAGTTGGTTTCCATTCTTAGATTCTCTCGACGTTTCCATATAGGTGCTCCCAGCATTATTCTGAGAGCATTATTTTGAGACACTTTCAGTTTCTCCCATTGGTTATCACTGAGGGTTGTAAGAGCAGGAGCAGCATAGTCAATGAGTGACTTAACTGCTTTAACGTATTTTGAGTACAGGGAGAGATGCACCATCTCTAAGATTTGTCAGGGAGTGCAAAGCTGAGTTTCTGGCTTTACAACGTTAGCGAAGATATTAAATTTCCTGAGTGAATTTCAACTGTCTGTCTATTATGACTCCAAGGTATTGAAAAGAGGTAACTCATTCAATTTCATGTCCTTGTATTGCGAGTCTGATGTCTGTTCGGTTTGTTGTTGCTTAAGATTCGCCACTTGGAACCAAAAGTTGCAAGTAGCAAGGGCTATGGTGAGCCTGTAGTGGACTTACCTGGCACAGGAGCGGGGCTATAACTGTGGACTGGACTGTTCGGTCGGCGTATTGGATTTATACCATTGCGAGGTCAGGTACATACATATTGGTGAGGTGTATAAGGTAAGAAGCATAGGTCAATAACGTATACATACAATTAGGTGAGGAGTAAGAAGTAAAGGTTAGAAGCACATACAAAGACTAGTTAGGTGTAGTGGGAGAAGCCTTTTGGGCATTGTCATCAACGTTGGCATCTTTACGTTCCGGTCTTGTTCTCACTCTCATGGTGGGTTGAGTGAATAGTTCCATTATTTTTATTTTTTTTTTTGAGATATATACAAGAGTTGTTACATTCTTGTACAGCCACTAGTAAGCGTAGCGTTTCGGGCAGGTCCCTGGATTTGAGTATTTATGGTGGGTTGTTCAACGTTTTATGTGAATGGCTTCTAGAATTTATAATCTTACACATAGGGTTTTAGTAATATGTAAGTATATTTATTCAGTATTTCTCTTGTTAGTGTGATGTCATGGGTTTGTCTCATGTGATTTTTCGGGGCACCTGATTGAAGTTGATGGGTCAAACGCCTTGTCAGCTTAGTCGACGCATACCTATGTACTTAGATTGAAGGCTTCATCCTTCGTGGGGGCAGGTGTACATATATACCACGTTCGACTTCTGTAAAGGGTTCTCAGTCGGATTCGGGCAGTTTGTAATGGGGTTAATGATCTTCTTTGTTTTATAGTATATGATTGTGTCTAAGTTTTGGTTAGGAGTTTTACTCCTTTGTCGATTATTTCTTATTTCTTTATGTTTACTTTGCGTGGTGGATTTGTAATTTAATTTTATTAGAGGTGTTGTGGTTTCTGTTCTTTGTTTATGATTATACCACCTGTTCAAGTGTCTTCTTATATATTAGTGTTTATCTTATGGTTGCTATATCCATTGTTCACCAACACCTGTGTTATCCTTTCAAACTTCTTACGTTACTCCATTCAGAGCAGTGAGTAAGGGCTCGACGGATATAAGCGTTTGGAACACTGGCTTTGAATCTTTTATCTTTTGGGTCACTCACTCCTACTGTTTAACATAATCCTATGTTTGTATGCTTGGTATAGACACCAGTGCTCAGAAATGCTCCTATGTTTATTATTAATATATCCAGGAAAGACAGACTGTTATTTTCACTATTTTCATGGGTGAATCGTAATCCTGACCCCTCTTTCTAGATTGCTTTTCATATCAATTAATTCTTCTAGGTCTTTTACTATTACGAATATGTCATCGACATAACGGCAGTATTCACTTGGCATTAGCCTATTACTGAAGACTCTTTCCTCGATTGTTATAATGTAAAAAATTGCAAATAGCACTATAAGAGGGGAGTCCATTGCTACTCCGTCTATCTGTAGATACGTTACCTTGCTGAATGATGAAAGAAGCTTCCTTTGAACACCTACAGTAATGCCGTTCATTATTGAGGCGTATGAGTGAGAACGCAATTACTGAAGGCTCGAGTGTGGTCGAGTTAACTCTAAAACCCTGGATGGGTCCCAGTTTGGGGCCTCCAGAGCCTTTCAGAGAGCTTAGAAGAGTTCTGGGCTGGTCAACTTTTGTTCTACCGTGGCCTAGTCAGTTATTGCAGGCGTCAGTTACAGAAGGGTCCACACTGAGGCGACGGAGAAGAAAGCTCGCCACTCTAAGGTCACTTGTTGTTTCGGCGAGCCTGGGACCAAAATCCTTGAGAAACCTTACACATTCTCCCTGTGGACCTCGTGTCTCAGAACCTTTCAGAACAAAATTGTAAAGGTGATCTATTTCTGTGTACTTGATTGATTTGTGACTGTGTATTGCCGCAGCTCCAGCTTAACCAACAAAGAGGGGGATTACGTGGCTGCCAAAGTGGATATGAATGTACTCACACCATTCATCAGTCATTTCTCCATAGATGTAGTGTGATTCCATCAGGTCGACCAGAAAGAGCAGGAAACTTAAAGTTCATTAGATTACTGTGCTCTCTGCTGGACACTGGCAAGATGTAAGGCTCCTGTTAATGATGTCGTTGACTAAGTCGGGTCTTGAGTGCCAACCCACTTATTTTCTGCAGCGCAGGCTGTGTGATCCATATTCGTCTGCATCTGCCTCACTGCAAGTACACCTACATACAATGTGGGTTGGGGTAGAAAAGCGGAGGGCGTCTGCAATACAGAGTTGCTGAGGATCAAAACGTGTGCCCTTCACAGTCATAGGGACTGCCAAAATAACGTCCCCTGCATGGAGAGCCTGCACAGATGTGAGGTGAGCATGATCACAGGGAGTTAGTGTTGCCTCCAGCAAAGCTGTTGCATCTTTCTGTACGATGGTTGCTGTCCCAGCTAGATAATTTGTTGGCATTCAGTATGGCTGGTCTGAGTGCTAGGTCTGCCAGGGTATCTCATTTTGTGTTACATTCTGTGTAGTGGGGGTCATGTCCCCGCTGAGTTCCCACTTTGTGTGCAGGACAATATAATTTTGTTATGGACTTACATTGTGTAATTTATTTAATTTTTGTCTTATTATATTGAGTAAATATCCGCCCCTTTACATACAAGGAAAATCATTCCCCTTCTGTACACCATCATTTCTTTTCTTGGCCCTTCACTACATTACAGGTGAATACTGGTTTGTAAATAGGGTTGTATTCTGCTTCAGGTCACATGTTGACCAACATGTCTCCCGTCACTGCTGATGTCATCAGGTATGGTTGTATGTGTATGTCAGTAGCAGTAGCTGAGAGAACACTAACCCTGTCACACCCCAGATACCTCATACCCTTCAATAAAAAATCAAATATACATATTTCAGGTGTAGTGAGGAGTTGATGCTGCTAAAACTAATGAAGACCTGCAGTTGTTTCAACCAAGAAATTGCCAAAAATAAACTACTTAACAAATAAAGCTAGGCCTATCACACTTATGTATGACACTCCTGTAACTCTACGAAACTTCGGGATGTTCAGGCACAACAAGGTAACAAAAAGTCGTTGGATCTCTTCGGATGCATAAAGTATAAAACCTAATAGGAAACATACAATGAAAAAACTGTGCATTCATAGATACTCTACAAAATGTAGTTTGGCACAAACTTTGGGAGTTACGGAGGGAGAGATCCGGGCAGAACTTCAGCAGGCCGTACACAGCCTCTACGCTGCCAGCTTCCACTGCCACGTGAAGAGATGTATTTCCTGCCGGGAGAGTAACAATAGCATGAAAGTAACTGTTAGTGGAAACAAATTTTGCATTTCTCTGAGGCTATTCACCAGTTTTTTTTTAACGTGGTATGATTAATTTAACAATTATTGTAATAATAATAACCTTAGTAACGATACTTGTTACGGTATTGGGGAATTGAATTGAATTATTGAATTGAATTTATTAATTGAATTATTAATTGAATTATAATTGAATTATTGAATTATTGAATTATTATTGAATTGTTTGTGAGTGCTCGAGAAAATATAAATAGAATCTAAAACGGAAAGAAATTATTTATTCTAATGAAAACAAATCCTATCACAAATGGAACGACTTGAAAGAGTCGTTTAAAAAAACAATGTCGTCTATTTCTTTACCAGCCCCATTTGTGACTGTTAGCTGTGTAATGCTCAATATTTTGGCAAGTCCCAAATATTAGAAGATTGAACTAATTTAATATATATATCATAAGAGCAAGGAGACTGCCAACTTACTCATGAGGAGCTCTCCTGAAACCAAACAAAACTCCTTGAAAGAGACCAATATTTTATGCCTTCACATGACCACTTTGAGACTGTCAGCTCCAACGAATTCAATATATCGGCTTATTAGGCAAATTGGGCCTTGCATAGTAGGCAGAGAAGTGCGTTCTGGCTACTAGGTACGACATATATATATATATATATATATATATATATATATATATATATACTATGTATATATATATATATATATATATATATATATATATATATATATATACTATGTATATATATATATATATATATATATATATATATATATATATATATATATATATATATATATATATATATATATATATATATATTAGTATATTTTGGTAGCAGTCTTTCATGTAGACATATATTATTAAATATGACCGAAAAAGTAAGATTAATAATTCTAACACGAATTTTCTCGATCTTTCTTACGTTTCTTTTCACTGTTGATGGCAATTCAAAGATCAATTCTCCAAAATTCATTTTTATTTCTAGTCTAACGAGACACTTGAGCGCGTTTCGTAAAACTTATTACATTTTCAAAGACTTTAGTTTACACAAACACACACAACTTTAACTGAATAGAGCTTAAACATCTTTCGAGTTTTTATACCTTCATTTGGGTGAAGTGACATGTTACAATAGTTATTGTAACTATTGTAACGTGTCACTACATTGACTATTGACATTGACTACACTACATCACTACATATCACTACATAATATTCTACACCTGGCCCACGGAGCTCTTTCTCACTATGGTTTTAACAAAACCTACCACGGAATCAGACAAGACTACTACTGGCCAGGTATGGTTAAGGACGTCAAAAGTTACGTGCAACAGTGTCATATATGTCAGATGTCAGGTAAACCTAACATCTCTATTCCCCAGGCTCCACTAAAACCCATCCAGGTGCCTGCGGAACCTTTCCACAGACTCATCATAGACTGTGTTGGTCCTTTACCCCGGACCAGTTCTGGCAACACCTATATACTAACTATCTTGTGTCCTACCACCAGATTCCCCATAGCAGTTCCAGTAAAGAACATTACGGCTGCTACTGTGGTGAAACAACTAATGAAGATCTTCACCCAGTATGGATTTCCAAGAGAGGTTCAAAGTGACTGTGGGACCAACTTCACCAGTGATCTCTTCAAGAAGACGCTGGAAGAGTTCAACATCACACAGGTACTGTCCAGCCCCTGTCATCCTGCTTCACAGGGTTCTCTTGAACGTAGTCATCAGACTATTAAAGCACTCCTGAAGAAGTTTTGCAATGACACCTTGAAGGACTGGGATAAACAACTTGACCTTATCATGTGCATTTTCAGAAGTCTCCCCAATGAGTCTCTAGGAGTATCTCCTTATGAGATGCTCTACGGACGTAAGTGCCGTACTCCTCTCAAAGCTTTCAAAGACTCTCTACGTAATGCCACCTTCAGTGACCCTCAGAATGTGCCCCACTTTCTTCAAAACTTAAAACACATTCTAGAGAGAGTACGTAAATTTGCTAATGACAATCTATTGAAAGCTCAGGAGAGGACGAAGACTAATTTCGACCAACGCAGCAAACTAAGGAAATTTAAACCAGGAGACTTCGTGTTGGCATATTTTCCTATCCCAGGTTCTCCATTGGAAAAGAAGTTTTCAGTCCCTTACCGCATCAAAGAGTGCAGGAACAATCACAACTACATTCTTGAGACTCCAGATAGGCGGCGGAAGACCCAGTTGTGCCACGTCAACCTCCTGAAGCAGTATCAAGGTACTCCCCCTACTGTGTTTGTATCATAATCCACCTTTAAAGGTCCATACCTCCACAGTGAGACCTTCCCTGCTTCTCCTCCCGAAAGCACTAACACTGAGTCAGTGCCTTCCAACTCGGAAATCCTTAATGATCTTCATACCTATTTGCAGGACAGTAATAGTGCTCCTCTCATCAGAATCTTCAAGGAACACCAGAAGTTGTTCAGCGATGATCCGTAGGAGTGTAATGTGGTTCAGCACGACATCCAGCTACTCCCTGACACCCGGCCGATTCGTCAACCTTTCTACAGAATCAGCCCGAGCAAAAAGAAAGTTATGCGTGCTGAAGTACAGTACCTCCTGGATCATGGGCTGGCAACCCCTTGTGAGTCCCCTTGGGCCTCACCCTGCATCTTGGTGCCGAAACCGCAAGGTAAAGTGAGGTTGTGTACTGATTACCGGAAATTGAATCTTGTGACTGTCAAGGATGCTTATTCATTACCTAGAATAGATGACATCCTTGACGCCATTGGTAATGCTCGGTATCTATCAAAGTTAGACTTACTCAAGGGATACTACCAAGTATGTTTGACAAAGCGAGCAAAGGGAATATCTGCCTTTACCACTCCCTTTGGCCTTTACAGATACGCACGCCTTCCATTTGGACTATGTAATGCCCAGGCCACCTTCCAGAGAGCTGTCAACCGCGTCATCCAGGGCTTAGATAACACCTACGCCTGCTTGGATGATATCGTTGTGGCAACCAACACCTGGAGCGAACATCTGCTCCAGCTGCAACGATTGTTTGCCAAGCTCCTGACAGCCGGCCACACCATCAACTTGGGCAAGTCCACCTTTGCCAAAAGTAAAGTGCGTTATCTTGGTCATGAGATAGGGAGTGGCAGCCTAGCTCCGTTAAACATACATACCTAAGCCATCCAGCATTACCCACAGCCTACCACCAGAAAGCAGCTCCTGCGCTTCCTTGGTCTTGCCTCCTACTACCGTAGGTTTGTGAAGAATTTTAGTACGGTGGCGACATCTTTGATCACTTTAACCAGCCCCAAGCAACGGTATAATTGGACCATTCAGCAGACCATTGCTTTTAAACAACTTAAATTCCTGCTCTGTTCAAATCCTATTCTCGCCTCGCCAGATATCACGAATCCTTTCATCCTCCATGTCGACGCCAGTGGTACCGGCATCGGGGGCGTCCTGATGCTACAGCGAGGCGAGGATGTTTTACCTGTTAGCTACGACAGCTACAAGTTAAAAACACACCAGAAGAATTACAGCACGATCGAAAAGGAGCAACTCTCCATCGTCCTGAACTTGCAGCACTTTGAATCATACCTGCAAGGTGCTCGGTCTACCACCATCTACTCGGACCACAATCCCCTACGCTTCCTGCAGCAAGCCCAATTCAACAATCAACGGCTTCTACGATGGGCTTTATATCTGGAGAATTTCAACCTGGAGATCTTCTACATCAAGGGTTCTGACAACATCATAGCAGACGCCCTCTCCAGAGTTTATGAGGTAGAGACAACTCCACCTACTACTCTACCATCTGAAGACGTAACTTCCTCCGTAAGTGCAGACTTTGAGGGAGAGTTGTGACGATAATCTCTTTCAAGAGAGATTGAGCCTGCTCTTCTCTACATGAAGTTACGTATTTTATTCAAGAATAAGATGTTACCTTCAAGATACGTCTCCCAGTAGCACAAAACTTTTTATACTTTTTACTTTTACTAAGAAATAAACCAAGAAAACGGCCAACCTACTCATGAGAAACTCTCCAGACACAAAGCAGAACGCTTTAAAAGAGACCAATGTCGCCTATGCCTTCAAATGCCCACTTGGGGACTGTAAGCCTCGAAGAATTCAGTATATAGGCAAGACAACAACATCTCTTTCCAGGCGATTAACGATGCATAAGCAACAGGGCTCCATTAAGGAACATATAATCTCTTCCCACAACCAAACCATCACCAGAGGAATCTTAACAAAAAACACGGAGATCATCGATAGATACAGTGATATCAGGCGGCTAGGTATTTGCGAGGCACTACACATTAAGAAGTCGACACCAGCATTCAACAGCCAATTAATGCACAACTATATTCTACCCACTTCAAGACTCCACACCAATATAGAAGCATCAAGAAATATGGGCCAATAGGCCCTTTGCAGTTACTTCCATTCTTAAGTTACTTTAACTAAGTTACTTTAACTTACAAAATATTATACCCATTGTTTTGTGTTTTTGTATTATGTTTTTGTGTTCGTAAGTTACTTTAACTTACAAAATATTATACCCATTGTTTTGTGTTCTGTCTTGTGTTGAAAGTTTGTTTTCACCTCATCCAAAACTGTTGTAACATATCACCTCACCCAAACGCAGGTATAAAATCGAAGATGTTTAAACTCTGTTCAGTTATAGTTGTGTGTGTGTAAACTAAAGTCTTTGAAAATGTAATAAGTTTTACGAAACGCGCTCAAGTGTCGCGTCAGACTAGAAATAAAAATGAATTTTGGAGAATTGATTTTTCAGTTACCATCAATAGTAAAAAAAATATAAGAAGCATTGAGAAAATTCGTGTTAGAATTATTAATCTTACTTTTTCGGTCATATTTAATAATATATATATATATATATATATATATATATATATATATATATATATATATATATATATATATATATATATATATATATATATATATATATATATATATATATATATATATGATAATACAATGAAGGTGAAAACATGGGGGATACATAAGGGATAAATGTGAGGTGAAACATAGAGGCTGCAGAAGGCTTATTGGCCCATACGAGGCATCTCCTATCTAAACACAAAGATTAATCCAGTGTAATTGGCCTGTTATGTTGGACATTGTCTTCTGTGTTAGCATTGATATGTTCTTGTCTTGTCCTTACTCTCATGGTGGGTAGAGTAAATAGTTCCGTGATTTGGGTGTTCATGGTAGGTCGCTCTATTCTTATGTGAATTGCCTCAAGAATTTGTAATCTTCTTGAATCTTGGGTTTTGTCTATTATGCAAGTACTCACATTTATCCCTTATGTATCCCCCCATGTTTTCACCTTCATTGTATTATCACCTGACCTAATGCGGGTATAAAATCAACATATATATATATATATATATATATATATATATATATATATATATATATATATATATATATATATATATATATATATATATATATATATATATATATGCAATTGACGATCACAAAACACTTTTGGATTTTCCGCATATATATATATATATATATATATATATATATATATATATATATATATATATATATTTATATACAAGAGCTGTAAGCTTTCTTTTCCAGCGCCTCAGTGTGGCGATACAGAGGGGAAATGCGCACTGCATCCAGGGTTCCTGCCCGCCATCTGAGGAGCTGGAGGAACTTGACAACCTATGATAACCATCTTTGTAACCCATATGTAACTCCTTTTCTGTAACAAAGTTCAAATAAAGTAAATATATATGTGTACATACAAAAGAATGGGGGTGGTAGGAGAAGATAATATTAGTGTTCAGTGAGAAACCGCAAGGTCTCCTCTGAATACTTTTTATTTTCTTCTCCGAGGCTATGGGTCCCCACATTGGCACCAGAGGTGGTACACTCACGAATATATATATATATATATATATATATATATATATATATATATATATATATATATATATATATATATATATATATATATATGTCGTACCTAGTAGCCAGAACGCACTTCTCAGCCTATTATGCAAGGCCCGATTTGCCTAATAAGCCAAGTTTTCATGAATTAATTGTTTTTCGACTACCTAACCTACCTAACCTAACCTAACCTAACTTTTTCGGCTACCTAACCTAACCTATAAAGATAGGTTAGGTTAGGTTAGGTAGGGTTGGTTAGGTTCGGTCAGATATCTACGTTAATTTTAACTGCAATAAAGAAAAATTGACCTCATACATAATGAAAAGGGTAGATTTATCATTTCATAAGAAAAAAAATTGAGAAAATATATTAATTCAGGAAAACTAGGCTTATTAGGCAAATCGGGCCTTGAATAGTAGGCCAAAAAGTGCGTTCTGGCTACTAGGTACGACATATATATATATATATATATATATATATATATATATATATATATATATATATATATATATATATATGACAATGTCAGACCACTTCATCACCTTCATTACCATATCTATATGGTCTTGTCAAGACGCATAAGCCTAACAATCCCATGAGACCTATCATCAGTTCTGTGGGATCCATTTCTTACAAACTCTCCAAATGGCTTACCAAAATCTTGTCCCCTTTGTTAGGAACTATCTCCTCTTCTCATTTGACAAATTCTCTTGATTTAGTTAACAAATTGAATAGTGTTCCTGTCACTCCTGATGTAAAGTTAATCAGTTTTGACGTTTGTTCCTTGTTCACAAAGGTACCGGTCGATGATATTCTCGATTATCTTGCTCGTGAACTAATGAGCCATGACTTACCTCTTTCTGCCGATATTATTGTCAGTCTTGTTAAGTTGTGCATTAAAGAATGTAAATTTACCTTTAATAATGAGTATTATTTACAGACTTTTGGAATGGCAATGGGGAATCCTCTATCGCCATTGCTCTCAAACCTGTACATGGAATTCTTTGAAAAGAAATTTGTTTCAAAAATAACTCCTGGAATCATTCCTTGGTTTAGATATGTTGATGATATCTTGTGTATTTGGCCTTCAGATGTAAACACAGACGAATTTGTAGCCAAACTTAATGACCAAGTCACCTCCATAAAATTTACTATGGAGACTGAAATTGATAAATGTTTGCCATTCTTAGATGTGCTTATTCATAGGGAAAACTCTTCATTAAAGTTTAGTGTTTACAGAAAACCTACAAACAATTTATCTTATGTTCATTATTTTTCAGGGCATAAATACAATGTAAAAAAGTCAATTTTTTCTTCAATGTATCTAAGAGCTCTTCGAGTTGTGAGTCCAGAATTCTTAGATGAAGAATTTAAGAATATTGATTCGATTGGTCTAAAGCTTTGTTACCCACTGAGTTTTTTGGAAGTTTGCCGCAGCAAAGCACGTCGTGCATATTATAATAATATATGCAATGAAAGAATTCGCCCAAAGAATGTGTTATGTGTACCATATTTCTCTGGGTTTGAGAATATTGTCAAGGCCTTGAAACTTTAATATGCATGTATTGTTTAGCTACGAAAATACTGTTGGTAAACTATTAGTTAGAAACAGCCCTCGTAGTGATAATTGTGTCATTTATAAAATACCTTGTAATAAGTTCTATGTTGGGCAAACTTCTAAGGATTTGAAATGTAGAATATCGCAACATAAATACTCTGTAAGACATGGCCAATTGTCTAATGCTTTGTTTGTGCATTTGTCAGAAAAAGCTCACCAAATTGATTGGGCGAGTGCTTCTTCAATAACAAATTGTAAAAGCACCTATAACAGAAACATAATTGAATCTGCTTTGATACAGATCACCAAAGAAAGTAATTTGAATATTAGCAGTGGTCTATATAACTTAGATCCATTTCTAATAGATCAGCTAAAGGGCGATTTAAGTAGAATCATTGAAAAACATTTGTCTCACTAATTTATTGTATATATTTACTTCTTTAAGTTATAATTACCTATATATTATGCTTGTATGTCTGCTGTATCAGATGGGCCATTGGGCTACATCGGATGTGTCAATTGGGTGCATCTGATGGGCCAATGGGCCGTCTGCGTTGTCCAAGTATTGTACCTCACCTTACTTCACCACTCCTTCCTGCCTATTTATACCCATCACTCGATCTGTAAAATGACCTTCTGAAGATGTATTTAATATACGAAAGTACTTAAGGAAATTTCCTGTTTCATTTTTCCTCCGTGGTCTGACATTGTCACATTCTTAATCACGTGTTTATTTTCGTGATATACACACATATATATATATATATATGTCGTACCTAATAGCCAGAACGCACTTCTCTGCCTACTATGCAAGGCCCGATTTGCCTAATAAGCCAAGTTTTCATGAATTAATTGTTTTTCGACTACCTAACCTACCTAACCAAACCTAACCTAACTTTTTCGGCAACCTAACCTAACCTAACCTAAAAAGATAGGTTAGGTTAGGTTAGGTAGGGTTGGTTAGGTTTGGTCATATATCTACGTTAATTTTAACTCCAATAAATTTTTTTTACCTCATACATAATGAAATGGGTAGCTTTATCATTTCATAAGAAAAAAATTAGAGAAAAAATATTAATTCATGAAAACTTGGCTTTTTAGGCAAATCGGGCGTTGCATAGTAGGCCGAGAAGTGCGTTCTGGCTACTAGGTACTATATATATATATATATATATATATATATATATATATATATATATATATATATATATATATATATATATATATATATATATATATATATATATATATGTCGTACCTAGTAGCCAGAACGCACTTCTCAGCCTACTATGCAAGGCCCGATTTGCCTAATAAGACAAGTTTTCCTGAATTAATATATTTTCTCTAATTTTTTTCTGATGAAATGATAAAGCTACCCATTTCATTATGTATGAGGTCAATTTTTTTTTATTGGTGTTAAAATTAACGTAGATATATGATCGAACCTAACCAACCCTACCTAACCTAACCTAACCTATCTTTATAGGTTAGGTTGGGTTTGGTAGCCGAAAAAGTTAGGTTAGGTTAGGTAGGTTAGGTGGTCGAAAAACAATTAATTCATGAAAACTTGGCTTATTAGGCAAATCGGGCCTTGCATAGTAGGCTGAGAAGTGCGTTCTGTCTACTAGGTACGACATATATATATATATATATATATATATATATATATATATATATATATATATATATATATATATATACATATATATATATATATATATATATATATATATATATATATATATATATATATATATATATATATATATATATGTCGTACCTAATAGCCAGAACGCACTTCTCAGCCTACTATGCAAGGCCCGATTTGCCTAATAAGCCAAGTTTTCATGAATTAATTGTTTTTCGTCTACCTAACCTAACCTAACGTTTTCGGCTACCTAACCTAACCTAACCTATAAAGATAGGTTAGGTTAGGTTAGGTAGGGTTGGTTAGGTTCGGTCATATATCTATGTTAATTTTAACTCCAATAAAAAGAAATTTCCCTCATACATAATGAAATGGGAAGCTTTATCATTTCATAAAAAAAAAATAGAGAAAATATATTAATTCAGGAAAACTCGGCTTATTAGGCAAATCGGGCCTTGAATAGTAGGCTGAGAAGTGCGTTCTGGCTACTAGGTACGACATATATATATATATATATATATATATATATATATATATATATATATATATATATATATATATATATATATATATATATATATATATATATATATATATATATATATATATATATATGTCGTACCTAATAGCCAGAACGCACTTCTCAGCCTACTATTCAAGGCCCGATTTGCCTAATAAGCCAAGTTTTCATGAAATAATGTTTTTTCGTCTACCTAACCTACCTAACCTAACCTAACCTAGCTTTTTTTGGCTACCTAACCTAACCTTACCTATAAATATAGGTTAGGTTAGGTTAGGTAGGGTTGGTTAGGTTCGGTCATATATCTACGTTAATTTTAACTCCAATAAATAAAAATTTACCTCATACATAGAGAAAAGGGTTGCTTTATCATTTCATAAGAAAAAAATTATAGTAAATATATTAATTCAGGAAAACTTGGCTTATTAGGCAAATCGGGCCTTGAATAGTAGGCTGAGAAGTAAGTTCTGGCTACTAGGTACGACATATATATATATATATGTCGTACCTAGTAGCCAGAACTCACTTTTCAGCCTACAATGCAAGGCCCGATTTGCCTAATAAGCCAAGTTTTCATGAATTAATATATTTTCTCTAATTTTTTTCTTATGAAATGATAAAGCAACCCATTTCATTATGTAAGAGGTCAATTTTTTTTAATTGGAGTTAAAATTAACGTAGAAATATGACCAAACCTAACCAACCCTACCTAACCTAACCTAACCTATCTCTATAGGTTAGGTTCGGTTAGGTAGCCGAAAAAGTTAGGTTAGGTTAGGTTAGGTAGGTTAGGTAGTCGAAAAGCAATTAATTCATGAAAACTTGGCTTATTAGGCAAATCGGGCCTTGCATAGTAGGCTCAGAAGTGAGTTCTGGCTACTAGGTACGACATATATATATATATATATATATATATATATATATGTCGTACCTAGTAGCCAGAACGCACTTCTCAGCCTACTATGCAAGGCCCGATTTGCCTAATAAGCCAAGTTTTCATGAATTAATGTTTTTTCGATTACCTAACCTAACCTAACCTAACTTTTTCGGCTACCTAACCTAACCTAACCTTTAAAGATAGGTTAGGTTAGGTTAGGTAGGGTTGGTTAGGTTCGGTTATATATCTACGTTAATTTTAACTCCAATAAAAAAAAATTGACCTCATACATAATGAAATGGGTAGCTTTATCATTTCATAAGAAAAAAATTAGAGAAAATATAATTATTAAGGAAAACTTGGCTTATTAAGCAAATCGGGCCTTGCATAGTAGGCTGAGAAGTGCGTTCTGGCTACTAGGTACGACATATATATATATATATATATATATATATATATATATATATATATATATATATATATATATATATATATATACCTAGTAGCCAGAACGCACTTCTCGGCCTACTATGCAAGGCCCGATTTACCTAATAGGCCGAGTGATTTTCTTAATTTTCAATAAACTGTTTCCATTTAGTTTATTTTAATTATTATTAATATATTATATTAGGAACATAATTTATTGACTTATTTGAGATAGTTTCGGTAAAGTATGGTTGGTTAGGTTCGGTCATTTATCTACATTAGTTCTAAGTCAAATTTAAACAAATTAACTGATACATAATGAAATGGACAGATTGATCATTTCATACGAATTTTTTTAGAAAATTATATATGTTCAGGAAAACTTGGCTTATTAGGCAAATCGGGCCTTGCATAGTTGGCGAAGTATGACGTTGTGGCTACTAGATACATACGTATACATATATGTCATACCTAGTAGCCAGAATGCACTTTTAGGTCTACTATGCAAGGCCCGTGCTGCTTAATAGGCCGAGTGATTTTCTTTATTTTCAAAATATTGTTTCCAACTGATTACTTTGAAATAATATTATTATATTATATTAAAAACATAAATTATTGGCTTATTTATGTTAGTTTAGGTTAGGTAGGGTTGGTTAGGTTCGGTCATGTATCTGCGTTAATTTTAATTCAAATTAGAAAACCCTAACTCATACATAATGAAATGGATTGCTTAATCATTTCATAAAAAAAAACTTCGAAAAAAATATGAATTCAGGAAAACTTGGCTTATTAGGCACATCGGGCCTTGCATAGTAGGCCGAGTATTGCGTTCTGGCTACTAGGTACAACACACACACACACACACACATATATATATATATGTCGTACCTAGTAGCCAGAACACACTTCTCTGCATACTATGCAAGACCCGATTTGCCTAATAAGCCAAGTTTTCATGAATTAATTGTTTTTCGACTACCTAACCTACCAAACCTGACCTAACCTAACTTCTTCGGCTACCTAACCAAACCTAACCTATAAAGATACCTAACCTAACGTAGCCAGAACGCACTTCTCAGCCTACTATGCAAGGCCCAATTTGCCTAATAAGCCAAGTTTTCATGAATTAATTGTTTTTCGACTACCTAACCTAACCTAACCTATCTTTATAGGTTAGGTTAGGTTAGGTAGCCGAAAAAGTTAGGTTAGGTTAGGTTAGGTAGTCGAAAAACAATTAATTCATGAAAACTTGGCTTATTAGGCAAATTGGGCCTTGCATAGTAGGCTGAGAAGTGCGTTCTGGCTACTAAGTACGACATATATATATATATATATATATATATATATATATATATATATATATATATATATCCTAGTAAACAACACCGAAATCATCGATAGATACAGCGATAGCAGACGGCCTGACGTTTGCGAGGCACTGCACATTAAAAAGTCAACACCAGCAATCAACAGCGAATTAATGCACAACTATATTCTACCCACCTCAAGACTCCGCTCCAATATAGAAGCATCAAGAAATATGGACCAATAAGCTTTCTACAATCACTTCTATTCAATACCCATTGTTTCGTGTTCTGTCTTGTGTTGATGAATTTTATACCCCTATTAAATACCACCTCACCCCATCCACCTCACTCAAATGTAGATATAAACAAATCGGAGATGTGTAAGTTCTATTCAGTTATATATATATATATATATATATATATATATATATATATATATATATATATATATATATATATATATATATATATATATATATATATATATGTCGTACCTAGTAGCCAGAACGCACTTGTCAGCCTACTATGCAAGGCCCGATTTGCCTAATAAGCCAAGTTTTCCTGAATTAATATATTTTCTCTAATTTTTTTCTTATGAAATGATAAAGCTACCCTTTGATTATGTATGAGGTCAATTTTTTTATTGAAGTTAAAATTAAGGTAGATATATGACCGAACCTAACCAACCCTACCTAACCTAACCTAACCTATCTTTATAGGTTAGGTTAGGTTAGGTAGCCGAAAAAGTTAGGTTAGGTTAGGTTAGGTAGGTTAGGTAGTCGAAAAACAATTAATTCATGAAAACTTGGCTTATTAGGCAAATCGGGCCTTGCATAGTAGGCTGAGAAGTGCGTTCTGGCTACTAGATACGACATATATATATGTCGTACCTAGTAGCCAGTACCTAGTATATATATATATATATAATATTGCGACATCGTGTTGAGAGCATTTATCATGTACATTATGTCAAAAAGAGAGAGAGAGAGAGAATTTGAGAACATCATTCCCTTAACCCTTACAAGATCCTGATTCTTTCATGGTTCGTACATGTTTTAGTAATTAACAACAATCACCCATTCTCAGATTAAACAGAGTAACACTCGCAACGAGCTCTCTGTGTGTGTGGATCCGCTGAGAAAGTGAGGGGCAGACATGACACTTCAAGCATGTCACACCACTCAAGTGTGGTAGATTAAACACTTGTCAGTTTAAGATTGTAACCATCTAGTCCAGTAACGGTGTCCAAGTGGCCTGTGTGAGTGACTGTGACTTAATGACGCAAAAGTTTTTTGGGTGAGTACTCATTATTATGGTGACTCAGTGATATGTGATTACATTGTTATTTTATCAGTTTAAGTGATAGTTGATGATTAATTACAGTTTGTTTCTCAGTGACTAGAGTGTTAATATTATATTATTAAGAGCATGAATTACTGACTTAGTTATGTTAGTTCAGGTTAGGTTAGGTTAGGTAGGTTAGGTTTTGTCATATTTCTATGTTATTTTAACTCAAATTAAGAAAACTCAAAATCACATATAATATTATGGAAAGCTTTATCATTTCATAAAAAAAATAATAAAAATTTATAAATTAAGGAAAACTCGGCTTTAAGTTTTGTTATCAACATACATACAAAATTTATCCTGTTTGCCCATATTCAGTATGCAAATTCAGCTTTCTTATTGTCCATTACATCAATATATGAATTGTGGGCCTCATCATTACTAAAAATACTGTTTAAACAGGAGAATAAGCTATTTATCCGTATGGTATTTTCCACTGTGACTAAATATTTCAACTATGAAAATATTGTATTATGATCACTATCTATATTAAGGCCTTACATTCATCAAGAGTGATTTATTCCCACCGAATGAACTACTAGACGGCCCAAAGAAAGTTTAAAATTATAATAAAAGTGCACAAGGCACACCTGTGAGGTAAATGTAGTTTTAAAGTACTGGCAACGGGTGAATGGCCAAACAAAATAGCACCGAGGATCAGAGGAAGAGGACGAGAGTTCGTCGAGTGCTGTGACACCGACTTAGTCGCTATACAATGAGAGGCGGGAGTGGGTAAAGCAGCTAGTCGCAGCCAATCAGCAATAGTGATGCAGTGACGTCATCAGCGATAACCAAGACGGGACAACAGATTTGCGAATTGAATCACTGGTCTCACAGCTGAGGACAAGGACAGACGTAGGCGCCAGCACTCCAGGAGAAGATCGCCAGTTTTGCGATAGTGTGGGAAGTTGAACATTACCAGAGGGAGCATTAAGAGTACTTTGACCATAACAGGAGAGGCTGACAACATTTTTGACAGGGTGGAAAAGCAAAAAGTGACAAGGTGGAGCGACTGTCGTTAGTGGAACCCAAGAGGGCACCCTTGGTCAGAATAGGGATGTGATTACATCCCCTTCAGATGTTTGTGTATAATGCGAAGAGTGAGGATCGTCAGTCTAGTGTTTGAGGCAGTCCCGACGCAACCCATAAACCAGTGGGTCGTGGCCATATATGTTGCTGTACAGAAGGAAATGAAGGTAAGAAGAGATTTATAGCATTCAACAGGACGACGGGTAAGTGTAGTGCCAAATACCCTTTTAGCACGAGAGCCAGACCAGTGATTGCTGCGATTATTTTATCAGACAATCCGAAATCACGTTAATCTCCAGTGACACTATATATGATAAATGTTGACACAACCAGTGGAGACAGTGGACATGTTGGCATAGTTTAACAGTGCAGGCTATACAGTTCAGAGACTACGGAGGAAGGTGGAGGTCCCGCGGGGCAACGTACTCTTATGAGAATACAACACATTTGGCGGTAGTGGAGCAGCCTGAGGATACAGCTCTTACTACTATGATAGGAACGAGAGTACTTGAAGTCTTCATTGGAGAGGAGCCTTAGTGAGTGAGTGCGACGTCAAGGTTATTATTAGTGAGAGACAGGAGACTAAGAACATGGCCGATGTCACAAATCAGCTGTTGGAGGAATGAAGTCATCAGGGCAGCTGCGGCAACAGCGAGGCAGCTTGACCTCAGTAAAGCTCACCGCTTCTGCTGAGGATAACTCAATTTATTTGGCACTGGACATGGAGGTGTCTGCCTCGATTTAAATAGCAATGTGAGTTAGTGAACATGACTGCCACAAGTAATCACTATCTTAACACCTCACGTTTTACCTAACAAACGTGAGGTAAAATAAAAATTTTACATGAAAATTTATAGTTTCGTATTACTGTTTAGTGCAGAATACTTTATTCATTAATTGTTATTAGCACAGCATTCTTCACATGCTATCAAACCTGTGTTGACACGACCACAACTTTTCACATGCAAAGATTTACAATCACATGAAGCTTATTAGCGGCTCCCAAGCTCTTGCTCTACTGGTTGATACTTGTTACCTCCACTTAACAGATGGTTTACTCCCATGCTTATACTGTCCGACATTTCCCACACCCCAAATACTAGCCCCTAGTACGATGAGATAAATTTATTGTGCTAGGAAATTAAATTGACTAACATTACTAACAAGAAGCGTAGTGCCGCCAAATTCTCCCTATTATTCATGGCCACGATTGCATCAGCCACCCAGTTCCTATGAGAACAAACTATTTTTATACATCGAATTAAACCCAGTCTAATCTTTGTTTAATTTACTAGGTAATTTAGACCGGAAATTTATTTAATTCATTAAAAGAAATTATACCTCCTTTTTCTAGGTAGAATTTTCCACAGCCGCCATCAGCTGATTCCGGCAGGATAAAGTCACGAACTGAATATTACCTACGCATATGTGTTGTTCATATAACGACACGTTGGTTCAATAATATAAACAGCGGAAAACTGTCTGTTTATACCTGAAGTGCATTATTACGACGCAAAATAACGTCGGCAATGTCTTATTAGGTAGTAAGACAGAGTAAAATATCGTGACTTGTATGTCGAGATTATTCACAGATAGGAAGCTAGGGAATGCGCGCGTCACCTCTGCTGGTGTTCCAAGAAACTCGCCATTTAGCATCGCAAAATATAGGGATCATCCGTGCATTAACGAGTCCCAGACGTTGCTGCCTGCTTCACCTAGCATCCAGGACACCACGTCCGGTTGGATGAGCAATCTTATCATTCTTTATGGCCATAATTACAGTGATAGATTATCCAATCGTTAGGACGTAGGATTATTAAATAAACCTAGTAATTATAATTCCGTGAAGCGGTTAATTCCTTCAATGGATATTAGTTTATGTAAGTGTAGTTCAATAGAAATTAAATATTATGCCTTTCACAGCGTGGAATAAAGGTGACGAGAGCGGATCATCTTGACTGGAGAACCATATGTCCAAGACACCTTTACATTGAGACAGGATTGTACTGATATAGGAAGACTGTTAGATGCACTTCTTATTATCTACTTGACAGCTGTGTTGATCATTACTTTGTTATGATATTGTAGTTAGTTTACTAACACCATAACCCTTTTTTCCTAATTAATTTTATTATTGAAATTATGCAATATAATGTTTATTAGGTAGATCTAGCAGTTTTAGATCTACCCCCAAAAAGTGTGGAAGTGGAATAATCTAATTATATTCAATTGATACAGTCCCCTTATGTCAAATATTTATCTAGATTTATTAATTAATTTATGATTATAGTAAACTATATGTTGGAAGATTTTCCCCCACATATAGGTCAATATTCAATCAATATCGGCCACGTTTTGCCAAATTTATATATTTTCTTTCCAATATATTAATCTCAAGTTTGCCCCGAACATCCATTAATTGTCAAACTATCTCCTCGGCAAAGTGCCACAAGAATAACAGGTAACTAGGATAAATAATAACAAATGATCAAGACAAATTGACCAAAATGATCGAGCTACATCCACTTATAATAGCCAATAGCATTAGTGTTAACTTTGTCAATGGATTAATTAAAGAGATGTTTGGGGGTCTCCTGATGAACCCACTATTTAGAGATAATATGAACATTACTGGAACACTAACCTTCGGGGTCAACAGCGTTAATCTCAACACTGTGGTCCATCAGCAGACTTATCAAGTGAAGAGGACTGGCGCTCCATCTGGCCGCAGTGTGAAGGAATGGCAATTCCCCCTCGTCCCGCATGTCCGGCCAGTCTTAACCGAGGATGAAATTGAACAAAAGTCATAATTTTAAAAACTTTTAAATAAATTTAATTATTTTTTTTCTTATTACAAATATTGTAATAAAATTGTGAAATAAGGATAATTTCTTAAGTATTATATTTACTGCATTTAGAGATCAGACATCTTAAGAATGTACATTCATGAGCGATGTATACCGTCATGTATTCTGTTGAACAAATAGAATTTGCCAACCATTCAAGCCTTCACACACACACACACACACACACACACACACACACACACACACACACACACACACACACACACACACACACACACACACACACACACACACACACACACACACACACACACACACACACACACACACACACACACACACACACACAGCAGTTAACACTATAATTGTGAGGGCTGCCTCTGCTGCCTGTAGAAATAGATCCCACCTGCTCATCATGGGCGACTTCAATCACGGAAAGATTGACTGGGAGAACAAGGAACCGCATGGAGGCGAGGATACGTGGAGAGCCAAACTATTGGAGGTGGTGACAAGAAACTTTTTAACCCAGCATGTCGGAGAACCCACCTGGATGAGAGGCAATGATGAACCAGCGAGACTCGACCTAGTCTTCACTCTGAACGACTCCGACTTAAGAAAAATCGGTTTTGAGGACCCAGTAGGAATGAGCGACCACAGTGTACTGGTGTTTGAGTACTTGATTGAAGAAGGGTTATTGAACTCGAGGAGGGATACCGAAACCAAAAGGTTAGCATACCGAAAGGGAAACTATGAGGGGCTAAGAAAATTCCTAACATATATAGCATGGGAAACAGAGCTCAGGGGAAAGACGGCCCAAGATATGATGCATTACATCACACAGAAGTGCAAGGACGCAGCAAACAAGTTTGTCTCAGTCCAAAAGGAAAACAGAGAAATGAAAATGAGAAACCCATGGTTTAATCAGAGATGTGGGCTAGCTAAGCAGCAAAGTAAAAGGGCATGGAGGAACTATAGGAATAACAGGACACTGGAGAGCAGAGAATGTTACCAGAATGCCAGGAGTGAATATGTCAGGATGAGAAGAGAGGCAGAAAGACAATACGAAAATGACATCGCAAGCAAGGCAAAGACTCAGCCTAAATTGTTGCATAGCCACATCAGGAGAAAAACAACAGTAAAGGAACAGGTTATGAAATTAAGGATAGGGGCGGAAGGATTCACTACAAATGACAAGGAAGTGTGTGAGGAATTGAATAAGAAATTCCAGGAGGTCTTCACCTTAGAGCAAGGAGAAATTCCAGAGGTAAGTGTGGGAATAGCTAACCAGGAACCACTGGAAGAGTTTGAGATTACCAGCGGGGAAGTAAGGAAGTGTTTACTAGAGTTGGATGTGACAAAGGCTATAGGCCCAAATGGAATCTCCCCTTGGGTTCCAAAGGAAGGAGCAGGAGAACTGTGCCTACCACTCTCCATAGTGTATAACAAATCACTGGCAACAGGGGAACTGCCAGATA
Source organism: Procambarus clarkii (assembly GCF_040958095.1). NCBI lineage: Eukaryota > Metazoa > Arthropoda > Malacostraca > Decapoda > Cambaridae > Procambarus > Procambarus clarkii. The sequence continues at coordinate 2,802,233 of NC_091170.1, read as the reverse complement.
TTTGGAAAGCAGCTAACGTAGTCCCGATATACAAGAAAGGGGATAGACAGGAGGCACTGAACTACAGGCCTGTGTCCCTAACCTGCATACCATGCAAGCTGATGGAGAAGATTGTGCGAAAAAAACTAGTGGAGCATCTGGAGCGAAGGAACTTTGTAACACAGCATCAACATGGTTTCAGGGATGGCAGGTCCTGCCTCACAGGGTTACTTGAATTCTACGACCAGGCAACAAAAATAAGGCAAGAAAGAGAAGGGTGGGCAGACTGCATATTTTTGGATTGTCAGAAAGCCTTTGATACAGTGCCACACAAGAGGCTAGTGCGAAAGTTGGAGACGCAGGCTGGAGTGAAAGGGAAGGTACTCCGGTGGATAGAGGAGTACCTAAGCAACAGGAGACAACGAGTCTGTGTGAGGGGTGAGGTCTCAGATTGGCGAGACGTTACAAGTGGAGTCCCGCAGGGGTCAGTCCTTGGACCTATACTGTTTCTGGTATATGTAAATGATCTCCCAGAGGGTATAGATTCGTTCCTCTCAATGTTTGCCGACGATGCAAAAATTATAAGGAGGATTGAAACATTGGATGATAGTAGGAGGCTACAAGATGACCTAGATAGACTGAGTGAATGGTCCAACAAATGGCTGTTGAAGTTCAACCCGAGTAAATGCAAAGTAATGAAATTAGGCAGTGGAAACAGGAGGCCAGACACAGGATACAGAATAGGAGATGAAGTACTTAATGAAACAGACAGAGAGAAAGATCTAGGAGTTGATATCACACCAAACCTGTCTCCTGAAGCCCACATGAAGAGAATAACGTCTGCGGCATATGCGAGGCTGGCTAACATCAGAACGGCGTTCAGGAACCTGTGTAAGGAATCATTCAGAATCTTGTACACAACATATGTAAGACCAATCCTAGAGTATGCGGCCCCAGCATGGAGCCCGTACCTTGTCAAGCACAAGACGAAGCTGAAAAAAGTCCAAAGGTATGCTACTAGACTAGTCCCAGAACTAAGAGGCATGAGTTATGAGGAAAGGCTGCGGGAAATGCACCTTACGACACTGGAAGACAGAAGAGTAAGGGGGGACATGATCACAATCTACAAAATCCTCAGGGGAATCGACCGGGTAAACAAGGATGAACTATTCAACACTGGGGGGACGCGAACAAGGGGACACAGGTGGAAGCTGAGTACCCAAATGAGCCACAGAGACATTAGAAAGAACTTTTTCAGTGTCAGAGTAGTTAGTAAATGGAATGCACTAGGAAGTGATGTGGTGGAGGCTGACTCCATACACAGTTTCAAATGTAGATATGATAGAGCCCAGTAGGTTCAGAAATCTGTACACCAGTTAATTGACGGTTGAGAGGCGGGACCAAAGAGCCAAAGCTCAACCCCCGCAAGCACAATTTGGTGAGCAATTAGGTGAGCACACACACACACACACACACGCACACGTCGATGTTTGCGGATGACGCAAAGTTGATGAGAAGAGTTGTGACAGATGAGGATTGCAGGATCCTCCAAGAGGACCTGAACAGGTTGAAGTGATAGTCAGAGAAATGGCTACTGGAATTCAACACGAGCAAATGTAAAGTTATGGAAATGGGACTAGGAGATAAGAGACCAAAGGGACAGTACACAATGAAGGGGAACAGCCTACCTGTGACGACGCGCGAAAGAGACCTGGGTGTGGACATAACACCTAATCTATCTCCTGAGGCACATATAAATAGGATAACGACAGCAGCGTACTCTACACTGGCAAAAGTTAGAACATCATTCAGAAACCTAAGTAAAGAGGCATTTAGGGCGCTTTACACTGCCTACGTGAGGCCAGTCTTAGAGTATGCCGCCCCATCATGGAGTCCCCATCTGAAGAAGCATATAATGAAACTGGAAAAGGTTCAGAGGCTTGCAATGAGACTCGTCCCAGAGCTACGAGGGATGGGGTATAAGGAGCGCCTGAGGGAACTGCCTTACGACACTAGAGAGAAGAAGGGAGAGGGGGGACATGATAGGAACGTATAAAATACTCAGAGGGATGGACAGAGTGAACATAGACGAAATGTTCACACGGAATAGTAACAGAACGAGGGGACATGGATGGAAGTTTGAAACTCAGATGAGTCACAGAGATGTTAGGAAGTTTTCTTTTAGCATGAGTAGTGGAAAAATGGAATGCACTTCAGGAACAGGTTGTGGAAGCAAATACTATTCATACTTTTAAAACCAGGTATGATAGGGAAATGGGACAGGAGTCATTGCTGTAAACAACCGATGCTCGAAAGGCGGGATCCAAGAGTCAATGCTCGATCCTGCAGACACAACTAGGTGAGTACAACTAGGTGGGTACACACACACACACACACATACACACACACACACACCTTGCGAGGGGGGCACATGGAACCCCCGTGGAGGACTGGGGGACCCCCCTACCTCTTCCTCCATTTCCCTCTTCCCCCCTTCTGCCCCAATGCCCACACCTACCCCTGAGTTCCCTCTGACTAATACAACCTCCCTCCCATTCTCATTATCCATGTTCCATCTGCCCCTCTTCTTCCTACCCTCTCTATCCTTCTCCCCCGCAACCTCTAACTGACTCCTAACCTTACGCTACCTCCCAACCCCTCTATGCCTATCAGACCCTCCCTAATATTCAGACCCAGAATGCCCTTCCTACTACAGACCTACCTACCCAGGCCATATCCCAGAACTTCCTACCTACCTTCCTAGATGCCCAGTTCCAATTCGCCCCCCAAGCACCCCTCCCGACACCTTTCACCCCCCGGACCCGCCCGGACCCCCCCCCCAAGACACTCCCAGGATCACCCCAAACAACGCCCGGATCCCCCAGGCACCCCCCGGATCACCCCAGCCCCTATTCACTCCCACTCAGACATCCCCAGATCCCCCCAGACCCCCAGAGAAAGGGAGAACTCTGTTACAAGAGTTTCCATGAAGAATCTCAAGGTTTGGTACACCAATGCTGATCGGGTATCTAATAAAGCAGAAGAGATAAAAGAAAGAGTGAGTGAAGCAGATTGTGACATAGTTGCAATTCTGGAAACTAAAATAAATGACATGATCTCAGAAGCAATCCTTCCAGAGGGGTACCAGGTAATAAGAAAAGAGAGGACACAGAGACAGGGAGGGGAAGTAGCACTCTTAATAAAGCAGAAATGGAACTTTGAAGACCTGAGAAATCGGGGTACCAATGAGAACACAAGCTTCATACTTGGAACTCTGACAGTAGATGGGAGGAAGATTGTGATCGTGGTAATCTACAATCCCCCTACAAACAGTAAAAGACCCAGGCAGGAGTATGATGACAACAACAAGGCATGTATAGATGAACTGCAGAAGGCAGCAACACTAGCCCACAGAATGAAAGCGAAGCTGCTGGTCATGGGGGGACCTAAATCATGGAGAGATAAATTGGGAATCAAGAAATCCCCATGGAGGGGACGAAATGTGGGGAGCAAAGTTAGTAGATGCTATAGGCAGGAATTTCCTAACACAACATGTAAAGGAAGACACAAGGGAAAGAGGAGGAAATGCACTGAGCCTATTAGACCTGATTTTCACCCAGAACGTAGAAGACATCGAGAATTTGGAACATGAAATACCTCTAGGGGCCAGCGACCATTGTGTCCTAGTCTTTGACTACATGATGGAATTCAAACTTGTGACCATGGGACAAGAGGTCTGGGAAAGGAGAGTTGACTACAGGAAAGGGGACTATAGGAGGATAAGGGACTATCTGAGAGAGGTGCAGTAAGAGGAAGAAATTAGAGGAAAAACAGTCCAAGATATGATGGACCTAGTCATACAGAAATGCCAGGAGGCCGAAGAGAGATTTATACCAACAGTAAAGGGAAAAATATAAGAGGGAATATAATAACCCATGGTTTAATAGACAGTGTCAGGAAGCAAAAATGGCCAGCAGGCGGGAGTGGAGGAAGTACAGAAGACAAAGGACAGAGGACAACAGGATCAGATGCAACAGAGCTCCGAACGATTACATTACCATAAGACGAACATCGGAAAGGGACTATGAGAACGACATCGCGATCAAAGCGAAAAAGCAACCTAAGTTGCTTTGTCACAGCCATATAAGAAGAAAAATGTCGGTAAACGACCAAGTGACAAGACCAAGGAAAACAGAGGGGGGAATAAACTGAAAGTGACAAGGAAATCTGTGAGGCACTGAATGCCACTTTCCATGGAGTGTTCACTACCGAGCCTGAGCAGCTCTCATTGTTAGAAGGGATTATCCTAGATGAAAGACTATCAGATATAGAGGTGACTGCAGAGGAGGTAATGAAACAGTTGACAACACAGGATGCAACTAAAGCAGTTGGACCAGACAAATTATCACCGTGGATACTAAAAAAGCAGTGCAGCCCCTCAGCGTGCCTCTGGCAATAATCTTTAATGAGTCACTTATGTCGGGAGAATTGCCCAGTTGCTGGAAGAAGGCAAATGTCGTACCGATATTGAAGAAAGGTGATAGGCAGGAGGCACTTAACAATAAACCTGTATCACTGACAAGCATCCCCTGTAAAATACTGGAAAGAATAATTAGGCTACGACTGGTTGCACACCTGGAGAACGTTAGGTTTGTGAACAAACATCAACATGGGTTCTGGAAAGGGAAATCGTGCCTAACAAACCTTTTGGAATTCTAGGATAAAATAACGAGGATAAGATAGAACAGAGATGGTTGGGCAGACTACATATTTCTGGACTGCCAAAGAGCCTTTGATACAGTACCGCACATGAGACTGCTGTTCAAACTTGAGAGGCAGGCGGGGGTGGGGGGAAAGGTCCTAGCATGGATAAGGAACTACCTAACAGGAAGGAGCCAAAGAGTTATGGTAAGGGACGAGAAGCCGGACTGGCGAACAGTAACGAGTGGAGTACCACAAGGATCGGTGCTGGGACCAATTCTATTTCTAGTGTATGTTAACGACATGTTTACAGGAGTAGAGTCCTACATGTCGATGTTTGCGGATGATGCAAAGTTGATGAGAAGAATTGTGATAGATGAGGATTGCAGGATCCACCAAGAGGACCTGAACAGGTTGAAGAGATGGTCAGAGAAATGGCTACTGGAGTTCAACACGAGCAAATGTAAAGTTATGGAAATGGGACTTGGAGATAGGAGACCAAAGGGACAGTACACAATGAAGGGGAACTGCCTACCTGTGACGGCGCGCGAAAGAGACCTGGGCGTGGACGTAACACCTAATCTATCTCCTGAAGCACATATAAACAGGATAATGATAGCAGCGTACTCTACACTGGCAAAAGTTAGAACATCATTCAGAAACCTAAGTAAAGAGGCATTTAGGGCGCTTTACACTGTACGTGAGGCCAGTCTTAAAGTATGCTGCCTCTTCATGGAGTCCCCATCTGAAGAAAAATATATGGAAACTGGAAAAGGTTCAGAGGTTTGCAACGAGACTCGTCCAAGAGTTACGAGGGATGGTGTATGAGGAGCGCCTGAGAGAACTGTGCCTTATAACACTAGAAAGAAGAAGGGAGAGGAGGGAACATGATAGGATCGTATAAAATACTCAAGGGGATTGGCAGAGTGAACATAGACGAAATGTTCACACTGAATAGTAACAGAACCAGGAGACATGGGTGGAAGCTGTAAACTCAGATGAGTCACAGGGATGTTAGGAAGTTTTCTTTTAGAGTGAGAGTAGTGGGAAAATGGAATGCACTTAAGGAACAGGTTGAGGAAGCAAATACTATTCATAATTTTAAAACTAAATATGATAGGGAAATAAGACCATAGTCATTGCTGTAAACAACCGATGCTCGAAAGGCGGGATCCAAAAGTCAATGCTCGATCCTGCAGACACAATTAGGTGAGTACAATTAGGTGAATACACAAACACACACACACCAGAAATATGGAAGACGGCTAATGTAGTCCCAATATACAAAAAGGGCGACAGACAAGAGGCACCTGAACTACAGGCCAGTGTCCTTAAATTGTATACCATGCAAAGTGATGGAGAAGATCGGGAGAAAAAACCTAGTAACTCATCTGCAGAGAAGGGACTTCGTGACAACCCATCAACATGGGTTCAGGGAATGTAAATCTTGCCTTACAGGCTTAATAGAAATCTACGATCAGGTGACAAACATTAAGCAAGATACAGAAAGATGGGGGACTACATCTTTTTGGACTGTCGGAAAACCTTTGACTCAGTTCCCCATAAAAGGCTGATGCATAAGTTGGAGAAACAGGCAGGAGTAACTGGTAGGGCGCTCCAGTGGATAAGGGAGTACCTAAACAATAGGAAGCAGAGAATTACAGTAACGAGTGAGACCTCAGATTGGCGTGAAGTCACTAGTGGAGTCCCAGAGGGGTCTGTACTCGGACCAATCCTGTTTCTGATATACGTAAATGATCTTCCAGAGAGTATAGACTCATTCCTCTCAATGTTTGCTGACGACGCCAAAACTATGAGAAGGATTAAGACAGAGGAGAACAGCTTGAGGCTTCAGGAAGACCTGGACAAGCTGCAGGAATGGTCCAACAAACGGTTGTTAGAGTTTAATCCAACCAAATGTAATGTAATGAAGATAGGTGTAGGGAGCAGAATACCAGATACAAGGTATCATTTGGGAGATAAAATTCTTAGAGTCAGAGAGAGAGAAAGACTTGGGGGTTGATATCATGCCAGACCTTTCCCCTGAAGCCCATATCAAGAGGATAACATCAGCGGCATATGCCAGGTTGGCCCACATAAGAACGGCCTTTAGAAACATGTGTAAGGAATCATTCGGAACTTTGTATACCACAT
>NC_091170.1:2780399-2790399 GCF_040958095.1 Procambarus clarkii | reverse complement strand
TCCCAATATACAAAAAGGGCGACAGGCAAGAGGCACTGAACTACAGGCCAGTGTCCTTGACTTGTATACCATGGTATGTGATGGAGAAGATCGTGAGAAAAAACCTGGTATCACATCTGGGGAGAAGGGACTTCGTGACAAATCGCCTACATGGGTTCAGGGAAGGCAAATCTTGCCTGACAGGCTTAATAGAATTCTACAACCAGGTGACAAAGATTAAGCAAGAAAGAGACGGCTGGGCGGACTGCATTTTCTTGGATTGTCGGAAAGCCTTTGACACAGTACCGCATAAGACGCTGGTACATAAGCAGGAGAGACAGGCAGGTATAGCTGGTAAGAGGCTCCAATGGATAAGGGAGTACCTAAGCAATAGGAAGCAGAGAGTTACAGTGAGGGGTGAGACCTCCGATTGGCATGAAGTCACCAGTGGAGTCCCACAGGGCTCTGTACTCGGTCCTATTTTGATTCAGATATATGTAAATGATCTCCCGGAGAGTATAGATTCATTTCTCTCAAGGTTTGCAGACGATGCCAAAATTATGAGAAGGATTTAGACAGAAGAGGACTGCTTGAGGCTTCAAGAAGACCTAGACAAGCTGAAGGAATGGTCGAACAAATGGTTGTTAGAGTTTAACCCAACCAAATGTAATGTAATGAAGATAGATGTAGGGAGCTGGAGGCCAGATACAAGGTATCATCTGGGAGAGGAAATTCTTCAGGAGTCAGAGAAGGAAAAAGACTTGGGGTTGATATCACGCCAGACCTGTCTCCTGCAGCCCATATCAAGAGGTTAACATCAGCGGCATATGCCAGGCTGGCGAACATACGAACGGCATTCAGAAACTTGTGTAAAGAATCATACAGAACTTTGTATACCACATATGTCAGGCCAATCCTGGAGTATGCAGTCCCAGCATGGAGTCCATATCAAGTCAAGGATAAGACTAAACTGGAAATGGTTCAAAGGTTTGCCACCAGACTAGTACCCGAGCTGAGAGGTATGAGCTACGAGGAGAGACTACAGGATTAAACCTCACTTCGCTGGAAGACAGAAGAGTTAGGGGGACATGATCACCACATTCAAGATTCTCAAGGGAATCGACAGGGTTGATAAAGACAGGCTATTTAACACAAGGGGCACACACACAAGGGGACACAAGTGGAAACTGAGTGCCCAGATGAGCCACAGAGGTATTAGAAAGAACTTTTTTAGTGTCAGAGTGGTTGACAAATGGAATTTATTAGGAGGTGATGTGGTGGAGGCTGACTCCATACACAGTTTCAGGTGTAGATATGATAGAGCCCAATAGGCTTAGAAATCTGTACACCAGTTGATTGACGGTTAAGAGGCGGGACCAAAGAGCCAGAACACAATCCCCGCAAGCACAAATAGGTGAGTGCAACTAGGTGAGTACACACAAGTTTAACAGCCACAGGGAGAGGAGCACCACTCCCTCCTTCCAACTAATGGACGTCCTACCTGCCTCAACCCCTGCCAGCCCCCCATTAAGTGCCCACCTAGGGCTACTTCCCCCACTCACACCCTCCCCAGGACCTCCTTTCTCACCAACCCACCAAGCCCTCCCTTCTCACCCATGCCCCCCCCCGTTTTCCCCATCCCTAAGCCATCCATTCATCCCCACCACCCTAAGCCCTCCATTCTCCCCCACCACTCTAAGCCCACCTTTCTTCCCCACTCCCCTAAGCCCTCCCTTCCTCCTCACCACCCTCAGCTCTCCCTCCCCTCCTTTAATCCCTCCCTTCTCTTCTGCTCCCCAAGGCCACCCCTTTCCCCTCATTCCCCCAAGCTCACCCTCCCCCCATACCCCCCAAGCCTCCCCCTCTTACTCACACCCAAGCCTCCCCCTCTTACTCCCCCCCTAACCTCCCCTTCTCACCCTCCCCCCCATGCCCTCTCTTCTCCCCCACACCCCCCCAAGCCCTCTCTCCTCCACCACCACTCTCCACGTACCAGATCCTCCCAGCCCCCGCACACCCCATATCCCCCAGGTCCCCCTCCTTAGGCCCTCCCATCCTGGATCCTCCCTCCTTCATGGGAATCAACAGAAAATGAGAAGGGACAGAAGAGAGTCAGTTCAGGGTGATGCACTCAAACATAGATGGGATTACAAGCAAGACAAGTGAACAAAGGGAAAGAGCACAAGAAGTGAACCCAGATGTAATCGGACTCACACAAACAAAACTGTCAGGAATCAAAATGATTGAGGTATTTCCCCAGGACTACGCAGTAATAAGGAAAGAGGGGCGAAGGTAGGGGAGGAGGTGGAGTGGCTCTACTAATGAAAAAGGAATGGAGTTACAAGGAGATGGCTATCCCAGGCTGCAAGGGATTCAGAGACTACGTAACAGGCACCATGACAATGGGAGGACCAAGAATAGTAGTAGCAGTGATATATAACACTCCACCCAATGATAGCAGACTCAGGCAAGAGTATGACAACAACAACATGGCAGTTAACACTATAAATGAGAGGGAAGCCTCTGCTGCCTGTAGAAATAGATCTCATCTGCTCATCATGGAGGACTTTAATCATGGAAGGATAGACTGAGAGAACAAGAAATCACATGGAGGTGAGGATACATGGAGAGCTTAACTATTGGAGGTGGGACAAGAAACTTCTTAAACCAGCTTGTCAGAGGACCCACAAGGATGAGAGGAAACGATTAACCAGAGAGACTTGACTTAGTCTTCACTCGAACGACTCCGACATAAGGGATATCGGTTTCGAGACCCCAGTAGGAATAAGCGACCACAGTGTCGGACGTTTGAGTATCTGATTGAAGAAGGGTTAAGGAACTCGAGGAGGGGAACTGAAAACAAAAGGCTGGCATTCCGAAAGTGAAACTATGAGGAGAGAAGGAACTTCCTAACAGATATAACATGGGAAACAGAGCTCAGAGAAAAGACGGCCCAAGACATGATGGACTACATCATGCAGAAGTGTAAAGAGGCAGCTGACAAGTTTGTCCCGGTCCAAAAGGAAAACAACGAAATGCAAATGAGAAACCCATGGTTTAATCAGAGATGTAGGCTAGCTAAGCAGTAAAGTAAAAGGGCGTGGAGAAACTATAGAAACAACAGGACACTCGAGAGCAGAGAAACATACCAGAGTGCAAGGAATGAATATGCCAGGTTGAGAAGAGAGACAGAAAGGCATTACGAAAATGACATTGCAAGCAAGGCAAAAGACTCAACCTAAATTGCTGCACAGCCACATCAGGAGAAAAACAACAGTAAAGGAATAGGTAATGAAATTGTGGATAGGGGCAGACAGATTCACAACAAACGACAAGGAAGTGGGCGAGGAACTGAATAATAAATTCCAGGAGGTCTTCACATGCAAGGGGAAGTTCCAGAGATAAGAGAGGGAATAGTTAACCAGGAACCACTAGAAGAGTTTGAGACTTCCAGTGGGGATGTAAGGAATCTCTTGCTAGAGTTGGATGTGACATAGGCTATAGGCCTGAATGGAATCTTCCCATGGATATTATAATAAGGAGCAGAAGCACTATGCCTGGCACTCTCCATAGTGTATAACAGATCACTGGTAACAGGGGAACTGCCAAAAATGCGGAAGACTGCTAATGTAGTCCCGATATACAAGAAAGGGGATAGACAGGAAGCACTGAACTAGCAGGCCAGTGTCCCTAACTTGCATACCATGCAAGCTGATGGAGAAGATTGTGCGAAAAAAACTTGTATAACATCTGAACCTTAAAGAACTTCGTAACACAGCATCAACATGGGTTCAGGGATGGCATGTCCTGACTCACAGGATTAACTGAATACTATGACCAGGCAATAAAAATCAGGCAAGAAAGAGAGGGGTAGGCAGACTGCATTTTCTTGGATTGCCAGAAAGCCTTTGACACAGTACCACACAAGAGGCTAGTGAAAAAGCTGAAGATGCGGGCAGGAGTGAAAGGGAAGGCATTCCATTGGATAAGGGAAGTACTTAAGCAACAGAAGACAGAGAGTCACTCTGAGGGGTGAGGCCTCAGATTGGCGAGACGTCACCAGTGGAGACCAGCAGGGTTCAATCCTTGGACGTATACTGTTGCTGATATATGTAAATGATCTCCCAGAGGGTATAGAATCGTTCCTCTCAATGTTTGCTGATGATGCAAAAATTATGAGGAGGATTGAAACATGAGGACTGATAGTAGGAGGCTACAAGATGACCTAGGACAGACTGAATGAATGGTCCAACAAATGGCTACTAAAGTTCAACTCCAGTAAATGCAAGGTCATGAAACTAGGTGGTGGAAACAGGAGGCCAGGACATAGGATACCGAATAGGAAATGATGTACTTCATGAAACGGACAGAGAGAAAGATCTAGGAGTTGATATCACACAAAACCTGTCTCCTGAAGTCAACATCAAAAGAATTACATCTGTTGCATATGCGAGGCTGGCTAACATCAGAACAGCCTTCAGGAACCTGTGTAAGGAATCATTCAGAACCTTGTACACCGCATATGTAAGACCAATCCTGGAGTATGCGGCCCCAGCATGGAACCCGTACCTTGTCAAGCATAAGACGAAGCTGGAAAAAGTCGAAAGGTATGCCACTAGGCTGGTCCAAGAACTAAGAGTCATGAGTTACGAGGAAAGGATGCGTGAAATGCACCTCACGACACTGGAAAACAGAAGAGAATGAGGAGACATGATCACTTCCTACAAAATGCTCAGAGGAACTGAATGGGTAGATAAGGATAAACTTTTTAACACAGGTGATACGCAAACGAGGGGTCACAGGTAGGAGACTGAGTACTCAAATTAGCCTTAGGAACATTAGAGAGAACTTTTTCAGTGTCAGAGTAGTTAACAAGTGGAATGCATTAGACAGTGATGTGTGGAGGCTGACTCCTTACACAGTTTCAAATGTAGATATGATAGAACCCAGTAGGTTCAGGAATCTGTATATCAGTTGATTGACAGTTGAGAAACGGGACCAAAGAGCCGGAGCTCAATCCCCGCAAACACAATTAGGTGAGTACAACTAGGTGAGTACACAAGTGACTACTTCAACCAAGTGAAGGTTTCACTTGTGACTACATAATCAGGTACCATAGCAATTGGAGGACAAAAACTTATAGTCGTAGTCATATAACTCCCACCTAATGACAGACGACCCAGACAGGAATATGATAGAAACAACATGACCACCATTAATATAATATAGAGGGCAGCTTCTGTGGCTAGCAGGAATGGATCTGAACAACTAATTATGGGAGACTTTAACCACGGGAAGATAGATTGGGAGATCAGAGACCCACAAGGGAGACTAGACACAGGGAGAGCTAAGCTGATCGACGTGGCAACAAGAAACATTATAAGTCAACACATCAAGGGACCGACAAGAAGGAGAGGAGAGGATGAACCAGCTATGTCTGATCTGATATTTACCCCTAAATGAGTGGGATATATGGGAAGTTAAGTTAGAAGCACCCTTGGGAATGAGAGATCACAGTGTTTGATCTTTGACTACCTGGTAGAGCTAGGATCCCCCCCAAAAAACTAGGAAAGAAAGGACTGGCGTACCGAAAGGGAAATTATGAGGAGATGAGAAGCTTCCTAAGGGAAATACCTTGGGACACAGACCTCAGAGCTAAGTCTGTACAAGATATGATGGACTATGTCACCCAAAAGTGTCAGGAGGCAGTAAACAGGTCTATCCCAGCCGAAAAGGAAAAATCCGAGAAGCAAAAGAAGAAATCGTGGTTTAATTGGGCATGTATGGAAGCAATGGAGCTGAACAAAAAGACGTAGAATTAACGTCCGAAGTAACAGAACACCAGAATCAGAGCGAGATACTAGAGAACCAGGAATGAGTATGTTATTTCGAGAAGAGAAGCAGAGAAAAAATATGATAATGATATAGCAAATAAAGACAAGACCGAGCCAAAGCTACTCCACAGTCACATCAGGAGGAAAACAACAGTGAAAGAACAAGTAATGTAACTTAGAACGGGTGAGAACAGGTATACCAGACGGCCGTGGAAGGGTTCGAAATAACAAGAAATGAGGTCAAGACACACTTGTTGGATCTGGACGTGAGTAAGGCTATTGGTCCAGAAGGAATCTCACCATGGGTACTGAAACAGTGTGCTGAAAGAGTATAGTGGGTCACTGGAGACGGAAGACCTACCTGAAATATGGAAGACGGCTAATGTAGTCCCAATATACAAAAAGGGCGACAGGCAAAAGGTACTGAACTACAGGCCAGTGTCCTTAACTTGTATACCATGCAAGGTGATGGAGAATATCATGAGAAAAAACCTAGTAACTCATCTGGAGAGAAGGAACTTCGTGACAAACCACCGACATGGGTTCAGGGAGGGTAAATCTTGCCTCACTGGCTTAATAAAATTTTACGATCAGGTGACAAAGATTAAGCAAGAAAGAGAAGGATTGGTGGACTGCATTTTCTTGGACTGTCGGGAAGCCTTTGACACCGTACCCAATAAGAGGCCGATACACAAGCTGGAGAAACAGGTAGGAGAGTTACACTGAGGGGTGAGACCTCAGATTAGCATGGAGTCACCAGTGGAGTCCCACAGGGCTTTGTATTCGGACCTATCCTGTTTCTGATATATGTAAATGATCTCCCAGAGAGTATAGACTCATTCTCCTCAATGTTTGCTGACGATTCCAAAATTGTGAGAATGATTAAGACAGAGGAGGACAGCTTGAGGCTTCAAGAAGACCTGGAAAAGCTGCAGGAATGGTCAAACAAATGGTTGTTAGAATCTAACCCAAGCAAATGTAATGTAATGAAGATTGGTGTAGGGACAAGGAGGCCATATACAAGGTATCATTAGGGAAATGAAATTCTTCAAAAGTCAGAAGGAGAGAAAGACTTGGAGGTTGATATCACACTAGACCTTTCCCCTGAAGCCCACATCAAGAGAATAACATCAGCGGCATATGCCAGGCTGGCCAACATAAGAAACTTGTGTAAGGAATCATACAGAACTTTGTATTCCACATATGTCAGACCAATCCTGGAGCATGGCAGTTCCAGCATGGAGTCCATATTCAAGCATTAGACTAAACTGGAAAACGTTCAAAAGTTTCCCACCAGACCTAGTATCCGAACCGAGGAGTATGAACTATGAGGAGAGACTACGGGGAAATATATTTTATGTCGCTGGAAAACAGAAGAGTTAGGGGGAACATGATCAAGTCAACATGATTCTTATAGGAATTGATAGGATAGATAGACAGGCTATTTATCACAAAGGGCACACGCACTAAGGGACACAGGTGGAAATTGAGTGCCACAGAGATATTAGAAAGAACTTTTTTAGTGTCAGAGTGATTGACAAATGGAATGCATTAGGAAGTGATGTGGTGGAGGCTGGACTCTATACACAGGTTCAAGTGCAGATATGATAGACCCCAACAGACTCATGAACCTGTACATCAGGTGATTGAGAGATGAGAGGCTGGATAATAATGGTTGTCGGTTGTGGTTGTAGCTTTCTATGGTAGTGGGGAGGAATGGAGTACCAAACAGCTGTGGGCATTTTCTTTTTTATGATCTACTAAGCTGTACCGGACACACATTGCTGCAGCTCAGCAACGCATGTACGTTGCTGAGCAAACAGTAACCCTTCCCCTTGTCTTCCAGTCCCTCCCAACCATTCCCCCCTCTCCCCGTCCCCTCGTCCTCCCAACCATTCCCTCCTCCCCTCGTCCTCCACAACCATCCCACTCCCCCGTCCCTATGTCCCCCTCTCCAACCTTCCCCTCGTCTCCTAACCATTCCTAACTCCACCGTCCCCTCGTCCTCTCCCCATCTCCCTCTCTCTCCCGTCCCTCGTCCTCCCTACCATTCCCCCCTCCCCCGTCCCCTCGTCCTCCTCAACTTCCCCCACTTCCCTGTCCCTTTGTCCTCCCCCCCACCAATCTTTATTCCCCTGTCCATCGTCCCCACCATCCCCAATTTCCCCGTCCCCTCGTCCTCCCACTCCCTAGTTCGAAGTATTCCCGAATGATCTGATGTTCCCATCAGAAAATTGGGATCATCAAATCATCTCATTTTCCCATCACTGAAATATAAGAAAACCATTAAAAACGAAATGAAAAACAATGAAAAAATAAACAAATAAACTATACTCACGAAATGAACGGTACGGTAAATAACAAAGCTCAATTCCAATGCAATGTCATGCAAAAGGATTAAATCAAAATGAAAATAAATCGAGATCTATGATAATTGCAATTTATCAATGAAATTGGAAACCTTGAAATGGAATCGAAACATATTTAGTATAGCGTAATTTGTTCTTACGTGCAACAGATGGGGATTATTAGTTTTTAAATCATGTTTTTACCTGTCACAGGTGTGGCATCATATACTTATACTTCACGAAATGAACGGTATGATAACAACACAGCTCTGTCCAATGCAAAGTCACAAAAAATAATTATATCACACTGAAAATAAATCGACATGGATGAAAATTAAATTCTTGTCAATGCAATCAAAAACACTGAAATGAAATCGTATCATACTTGTATAGAGTGTGTGGCTCTTACGTGCAACAGATGGCACCGTTTCCTAAAAAAATTTTTACCTGTCACAGGTATGCCATTCTATACTTATACTTACAAAATGAATGGTATGGTAAACAACACAGCTTAATTCCAAAACAATGTCACTCAAAATAATATCCATAAAAATTTAAATACATCAAAATCTATGAACATTAATACACATATTTAGTATAGCGTGTGTGTTGCTATTACGTGCAACAGAACACTTATTTTAAAAAACACTGTTTTTTTTAAAAAAAAAACATGTTTTTACCTGTCAGAGGGGTGGCATCTATATAGTAGGTATATAAAAACACCGCATATTCGAATGGAACGTTGTGTCAGAATTTCAAAGCAATCGGCAAAAGAGGTTTCGAAGATTTCCCTCTCACATGAAAAGCACAATTAAAAAAAAAAACATTTTTTGTGTCACATACGTGACATCAGTATAGTATGTATATAAAAACCCGCTCGGAGCGAATGGAACATTGTTGTGAAAATTTCAAAGCAATCGGTCGAGAACTTTCAGAGATTAGCGATGTTGAACAAATGAACCTTTCCATTTTTACTTTAAATAGATATAAATAAAAATTAAATGTTCATTTGGTGCATAACCCTTAATCTCCGAAAATTCTTCACCGATTGCTCTGAAATTTTCACAACAACGTTTCATTCGCATCCGGCCAGGTTTTTATATACATACTATATAGATGTCACGTCTTGTGATGACAAAAAAGCATGATTTTTTCTGAAAACGAGTTTTTCATGTGAAGGAAATCGTCGAAACCTCTGTATTGAGTGCTTGAAATTTTGACACAACCGTTTGCAATTCGAATAGGCCCGTCTTTTTGTTATATCTACTATATACATGCCTCACCTGAGTACAGGAAAAAAACAGACTTTTTTTGAAAAACAGCGCCATCTGTTGGGACGTAAGACGCAACACATGCTGTAATCTCCAAAAGTTCTTCACCGATTGCTTTGAAATTTTGACACAACGTTGCATTCGAATAGGCGCATCTTTTTATATACCTACTATATAGAAGCCACCCCTGTGACAGGGAAAAACATGCATTTTGTCAAAACAGCGCCATCTGTTGCACATAATAGCAACATGCACGCTATACTAAATATGTCACGAATTCCATTTCATTGGTTTCTTGATTGCATTGATAAATTTTATTTTCACAGATTTTGATTTATTTTATTTTTTATTGAATTATTTTGTGTGACATTGTGTTGAATTGAGCTGTGTTGTTTACCATACCGTTCATTTCGTAAGTATACATGACACACCTGTGACAGGTAAAACTATGCTTTTCTTGAAAAACAGCACCATCTGTTGCATGTATGAGCAACACACATGCTATACTAATGCGTTCAATTTCATTTCAACGTTTCTGATTGCAATGATAAATTGCGTTTTCATAGAT
>NC_091170.1:2750560-2779899 GCF_040958095.1 Procambarus clarkii | reverse complement strand
CACTCACACCCTCCCAGGACCTCCTTTCTCACCAACCCACCAAGCCCTCCCTTCTCACCCATGCCCCCCCCCGTTTTCCCCATCCCTAAGCCATCCATTCATCCCCACCACCCTAAGCCCTCCATTCTCCCCCACCACTCTAAGCCCACCTTTCTTCCCCACTCCCCTAAGCCCTCCCTTCCTCCTCACCACCCTCAGCTCTCCCTCCCCTCCTTTAATCCCTCCCTTCTCTTCTGCTCCCCAAGGCCACCCCTTTCCCCTCATTCCCCCAAGCTCACCCTCCCCCCATACCCCCCAAGCCTCCCCCTCTTACTCACACCCAAGCCTCCCCCTCTTACTCCCCCCCTAACCTCCCCTTCTCACCCTCCCCCCCATGCCCTCTCTTCTCCCCCACACCCCCCCAAGCCCTCTCTCCTCCACCACCACTCTCCACGTACCAGATCCTCCCAGCCCCCGCACACCCCATATCCCCCAGGTCCCCCTCCTTAGGCCCTCCCATCCTGGATCCTCCCTCCTTCATGGGAATCAACAGAAAATGAGAAGGGACAGAAGAGAGTCAGTTCAGGGTGATGCACTCAAACATAGATGGGATTACAAGCAAGACAAGTGAACAAAGGGAAAGAGCACAAGAAGTGAACCCAGATGTAATCGGACTCACACAAACAAAACTGTCAGGAATCAAAATGATTGAGGTATTTCCCCAGGACTACGCAGTAATAAGGAAAGAGGGGCGAAGGTAGGGGAGGAGGTGGAGTGGCTCTACTAATGAAAAAGGAATGGAGTTACAAGGAGATGGCTATCCCAGGCTGCAAGGGATTCAGAGACTACGTAACAGGCACCATGACAATGGGAGGACCAAGAATAGTAGTAGCAGTGATATATAACACTCCACCCAATGATAGCAGACTCAGGCAAGAGTATGACAACAACAACATGGCAGTTAACACTATAAATGAGAGGGAAGCCTCTGCTGCCTGTAGAAATAGATCTCATCTGCTCATCATGGAGGACTTTAATCATGGAAGGATAGACTGAGAGAACAAGAAATCACATGGAGGTGAGGATACATGGAGAGCTTAACTATTGGAGGTGGGACAAGAAACTTCTTAAACCAGCTTGTCAGAGGACCCACAAGGATGAGAGGAAACGATTAACCAGAGAGACTTGACTTAGTCTTCACT
Source organism: Procambarus clarkii (assembly GCF_040958095.1). Classification (NCBI taxonomy): domain Eukaryota; kingdom Metazoa; phylum Arthropoda; class Malacostraca; order Decapoda; family Cambaridae; genus Procambarus; species Procambarus clarkii. Next base: position 2,778,718 of record NC_091170.1, on the reverse strand, counting down.
CGAACGACTCCGACATAAGGGATATCGGTTTCGAGACCCCAGTAGGAATAAGCGACCACAGTGTCGGACGTTTGAGTATCTGATTGAAGAAGGGTTAAGGAACTCGAGGAGGGGAACTGAAAACAAAAGGCTGGCATTCCGAAAGTGAAACTATGAGGAGAGAAGGAACTTCCTAACAGATATAACATGGGAAACAGAGCTCAGAGAAAAGACGGCCCAAGACATGATGGACTACATCATGCAGAAGTGTAAAGAGGCAGCTGACAAGTTTGTCCCGGTCCAAAAGGAAAACAACGAAATGCAAATGAGAAACCCATGGTTTAATCAGAGATGTAGGCTAGCTAAGCAGTAAAGTAAAAGGTCGTGGAGAAACTATAGAAACAACAGGACACTCGAGAGCAGAGAAACATACCAGAGTGCAAGGAATGAATATGCCAGGTTGAGAAGAGAGACAGAAAGGCATTACGAAAATGACATTGCAAGCAAGGCAAAGACTCAACCTAAATTGCTGCACAGCCACATCAGGAGAAAAACAACAGTAAAGGAATAGGTAATGAAATTGTGGATAGGGGCAGACAGATTCACAACAAACGACAAGGAAGTGGGCGAGGAACTGAATAATAAATTCCAGGAGGTCTTCACATGCAAGGGGAAGTTCCAGAGATAAGAGAGGGAATAGTTAACCAGGAACCACTAGAAGAGTTTGAGACTTCCAGTGGGGATGTAAGGAATCTCTTGCTAGAGTTGGATGTGACATAGGCTATAGGCCTGAATGGAATCTTCCCATGGATATTATAATAAGGAGCAGAAGCACTATGCCTGGCACTCTCCATAGTGTATAACAGATCACTGGTAACAGGGGAACTGCCAAAAATGTGGAAGACTGCTAATGTAGTCCCGATATACAAGAAAGGGGATAGACAGGAAGCACTGAACTACAGGCCAGTGTCCCTAACTTGCATACCATGCAAGCTGATGGAGAAGATTGTGCGAAAAAAACTTGTATAACATCTGAACTTAAAGAACTTCGTAACACAGCATCAACATGGGTTCAGGGATGGCATGTCCTGACTCACAGGATTAACTGAATACTATGACCAGGCAATAAAAATCAGGCAAGAAAGAGAGGGGTAGGCAGACTGCATTTTCTTGGATTGCCAGAAAGCCTTTGACACAGTACCACACAAGAGGCTAGTGAAAAAGCTGAAGATGCGGGCAGGAGTGAAAGGGAAGGCATTCCATTGGATAAGGGAGTATTTAAGCAACAGAAGACAGAGAGTCACTCTGAGGGGTGAGGCCTCAGATTGGCGAGACGTCACCAGTGGAGACCAGCAGGGTTCAATCCTTGGACGTATACTGTTGCTGATATATGTAAATGATCTCCCAGAGGGTATAGAATCGTTCCTCTCAATGTTTGCTGATGATGCAAAAATTATGAGGAGGATTGAAACTGAGGACGATAGTAGGAGGCTACAAGATGACCTAGACAGACTGAATGAATGGTCCAACAAATGGCTACTAAAGTTCAACTCCAGTAAATGCAAGGTCATGAAACTAGGTGGTGGAAACAGGAGGCCAGACATAGGATACCGAATAGGAAATGATGTACTTCATGAAACGGACAGAGAGAAAGATCTAGGAGTTGATATCACACAAAACCTGTCTCCTGAAGTCAACATCAAAAGAATTACATCTGTTGCATATGCGAGGCTGGCTAACATCAGAACAGCCTTCAGGAACCTGTGTAAGGAATCATTCAGAACCTTGTACACCGCATATGTAAGGCCAATCCTGGAGTATGCGGCCCCAGCATGGAACCCGTACCTTGTCAAGCATAAGACGAAGCTGGAAAAAGTCGAAAGGTATGCCACTAGGCTGGTCCAAGAACTAAGAGGCATGAGTTACGAGGAAAGGATGCGTGAAATGCACCTCACGACACTGGAAAACAGAAGAGAATGAGGAGACATGATCACTTCCTACAAAATGCTCAGAGGAACTGAATGGGTAGATAAGGATAAACTTTTTAACACAGGTGATACGCAAACGAGGGGTCACAGGTAGAGACTGAGTACTCAAATTAGCCTTAGGAACATTAGAGAGAACTTTTTCAGTGTCAGAGTAGTTAACAAGTGGAATGCATTAGACAGTGATGTGTGGAGGCTGACTCCTTACACAGTTTCAAATGTAGATATGATAGAACCCAGTAGGTTCAGGAATCTGTATATCAGTTGATTGACAGTTGAGAAACGGGACCAAAGAGCCGGAGCTCAATCCCCGCAAACACAATTAGGTGAGTACAACTAGGTGAGTACAGAAGTGACTACTTCAACCAAGTGAAGGTTTCACTTGTGACTACATATCAGGTACCATAGCAATTGGAGGACAAAAACTTATAGTCGTAGTCATATAACTCCCACCTAATGACAGACGACCCAGACAGGAATATGATAGAAACAACATGACCACCATTAATATAATATAGAGGGCAGCTTCTGTGGCTAGCAGGAATGGATCTGAACAACTAATTATGGGAGACTTTAACCACGGGAAGATAGATTGGGAGATCAGAGACCCACAAGGGAGACTAGACACAGGGAGAGCTAAGCTGATGGAAGTGGCAACAAGAAACATTATAAGTCAACACATCAAGGGACCGACAAGAAGGAGAGGAGAGGATGAACCAGCTATGCCTGATCTGATATTTACCCCTAAATGAGTGGGACATATGGGAAGCTAAGTTAGAAGCACCCTTGGGAATGAGAGATCACAGTGTATTGATCTTTGACTACCTGGTAGAGCTAAGATCCCCCCCAAAAAACTAGGAAAGAAAGGACTGGCGTACCACAAGGGAAATTATGAGGAGATGAGAAGCTTCCTAAGGGAAATACCTTGGGACACAGACCTCAGAGCTAAGTCTGTACAAGATATGATGGACTATGTCACCCAAAAGTGTCAGGAGGCAGTAAACAGGTCTATCCCAGCCGAAAAGGAAAAATCCGAGAAGCAAAAGAAGAAATCGTGGTTTAATTGGGCATGTATGGAAGCAATGGAGCTGAACAAAAAGACGTAGAATTAACGTCCGAAGTAACAGAACACCAGAATCAGAGCGAGATACTAGAGAACCAGGAATGAGTATGTTATTTCGAGAAGAGAAGCAGAGAAAAAATATGATAATGATATAGCAAATAAAGACAAGACCGAGCCAAAGCTACTCCACAGTCACATCAGGAGGAAAACAACAGTGAAAGAACAAGTGATGTAACTTAAAACGGGTGAGAACAGGTATACCAGACGGCCGTGGAAGGGTTCGAAATAACAAGAAATGAGGTTAAGACACACTTGTTGGATCTGGACGTGAGTAAGGCTATTGGTCCAGAAGGAATCTCACCATGGGTACTGAAACAGTGTGCTGAAAGAGTATAGTGGGTCACTGGAGACGGAAGACCTACCTGAAATATGGAAGACGGCTAATGTAGTCCCAATATACAAAAAGGGCGACAGGCAAAAGGTACTGAACTACAGGCCAGTGTCCTTAACTTGTATACCATGCAAGGTGATGGAGAATATCATGAGAAAAAACCTAGTAACTCATCTGGAGAGAAGGAACTTCGTGACAAACCACCGACATGGGTTCAGGGAGGGTAAATCTTGCCTCACTGGCTTAATAAAATTTTACGATCAGGTGACAAAGATTAAGCAAGAAAGAGAAGGATTGGTGGACTGCATTTTCTTGGACTGTCGGGAAGCCTTTGACACAGTACCCCATAAGAGGCCGATACACAAGCTGGAGAAACAGGTAGGAGAGTTACACTGAGGGGTGAGACCACCCCTCAGTAAATATGGGGTAAATATTACCCCATTCGTAAATATGTCACGAATTCCATTTCATTGTTTCTGATTGCATTGATAAATTTTATTTTCACAGATTTTGATTTATTTTATTTTTTATTGAATTATTTTGTGTGACATTGTGTTGAATTGAGCTGTGTTGTTTACCATACCGTTCATTTCGTAAGTATACATGACACACCTGTGACAGGTAAAACTATGCTTTTCTTGAAAAACAGCACCATCTGTTGCATGTATGAGCAACACACATGCTATACTAAATGCGTTACAATTTCATTTCAACGTTTCTGATTGCAATGATAAATTGCGTTTTCATAGATTTTTATTTATTTTCATTTTGATTTAATTATTTTGTGTGAATTCCAATTGGAATTGAGCTGTCTTGTTTACCATACCATTCATTTCGTGAGTATAGTTTATTTTTTATTTTGTTTCATATTTTCATTTCATTTTTTAACTGTTTTTCTTATATATCAGTGATGGGAACATCAGCTCACTTTATATTCCCAATTTTCTGATGGGAACATAAGACCTTTAGGAATGGCATCGGATGAGGGAGTGGGGAATGGGGGGGATGACGAGGGGACGGAAGTGAGAGATAGTGTGGAGGACGAGGGTAAAAGGAAGGGGGTAATGGTGAGGAAGGACGATGAGACGGGGTAGTTTGGGATAGTGGGGAGGAGAAAGGGACAGGGAAAGTTTCTGTGGCTCAGCGGCTGCTAGTAAAGTTATAAATTTTATGCTGGGCCACGTACTAGCTATCGTAAGTGTCTCTGCTGGGCGAGGGCTAACGCCAATCTGATTATGGGGTGTGGCCCTCGGCTGTCCCTAAGGCGAGCACACAAGGAGCACCTAGTTCTGAGAGGTTCTGAGTAGACATAACAAGATGGCACCCACCATACCCTGGACGTCCAACTCCGCTTAGCACGCTATCATTGTCGTCCTCAACAATCTGCTTGAAGAACTTTTTGGTTGTGAACCTAACATTTATGTATAGGATTATTTACCTATGGTGGCTGTAAACAAGCTCTGAGACATCCACAACCCAGTCTCAGACATACATGAATATAGAGTACATTGCATAAATATAATTCTAAAATTAAGTTATCCATGGAGCATCATGACTAACTAGTTAAACGTCTGAGCATACTGGAGGCAGAAGGTCCATCTGCAGGTAGAGGCAGTGGACCAGATGTTGTGTGCAAGGATCAAGATGCACACCCACAGTGTTACCTGTTAAGCAGATTATAATCGGTAGACGCTGACAAAGGCACGATATAGTACATTGTATAAATGACGTTCTACTAAAATATGGAGTGCAGGGACGCGGCAAAAACCCCAGGACCTGAACAGTGAGTGTATGAGAAGTCATAAGATTGAAACTATGAATTAAGGTGAGCTATGTAGGTATCATATTATATACATTTGATACAAAGGAAAAAGAACAGTTGTATAAAATCCACTGAGAAAGACGTTAATCAGTTTAACTCTCTCAGGAAATCTCAACGGATATGCTGCGGGAATGGTACATAAAAGTGTCTAACATATACAATGGTTGGGTACTCACTGAAGACGAGCTTTCTCATAAAACAATTTACTAGAACTTGTGGAAAAGGGGTAGAGGTTAGTAGGCATGAACGGGTTACTTAGTTTATAATATGGTAAGCATTACCCTTACAACTAGACATAAAAACTATGAATGTTAGGGGCTAGTTCTTCACGAATATAGTCATCTTCTGCTACATACTGGCAGTCAGGAAGTGAGGAGCTGATGTAATGCATCCATTGTCCTTTACAGACAGGAACACCAGTCACACAAGCATGTATCATCCGACTGTTGTTGGTGCACTGTCAAAATAACTGGTCTGGACCGAAAGTTGTAAGTATGAGTACCAGGTGATGCGGTACCATTGCTCGTGTCTTCGACCAGAGTGGGTGTCACGGTGGTAGGGTCAGTCATTACATGGTCATTGACAGGTACTGGGCTGTCTTGGTCAACAGTCAGTCGGGCTAGTTTCATGTGACTGAGATGTTCATTTACATGTTCACCTGTAGCAAGGTTTTCCAACTTGTACTTGGTACCTGTAATATGCTCAAGAACTCTGTAAGATCCAAGAAACTTCTCAGTCAGCGTATACATGGGACCATCTTTTCGCTGGTTGAGGATCATTACTAAAGATCCAGGTCCTATTTTTGTAGGTTTAGCATGAGCGTTTTGTAACCTAGTGAAATCGTCAGTAGCTTTAGATAGATATTCCTTGACTCTCAGGAATACCAATTGAGTGTCTCTTTGTTTGACTTTAACATAATCATCATAGTTGTAAAGTGACACAGGCGGTGAGGATATGAGAGCATTAGGGAATCTCATGTCTGTCCAATAAAGCCCAGAGTGAGGTGTATCTCCTATTGAGGAGTTGACAGAGGAGTTTATCGAGCTTTGGACGATTGGTATAAGTTCATCCCATTTGTGACTGTCCCGATTGACTGTTACTCTGAGTGCGTTATTGACTGTTAATTTCTTATTTGTTCTTTCAGCTAGACCATTGCTAGCCGGTTGATAAGGCATTATATTGCACTTTTTATTTTTGTACAGTTTAGCCAGTTGTTCCATAACAGAATTGTTGAATTCCGGGCCGTTGTCAGTACAGTATACTGACAACGGCCGAGAGTCCACCTAGAGTTATACCGAGAGTATAACCCTAGGTGGACCATACCTGCAAATTATGTTATTATGAAATGCATTATGCAGTTTTGTTTGGAATTGGAACCAGTATACCGTATTTAGAGAAGTTATCCACCGCAACTAGAAGATGTTTATTACCTTTGAAAATTTCAGCAAAGTTCGTTAGCAAGTCCATAGAAACACGGTCCCAAGGTGCATTAGTCGTAGGGTAAGTCTGAATTGGGTTCAGCCCAGCAACATGGGTTCTGTTAGCTAGGCAGATTAGACATTGATCCACGTGATGTTTAATCTGTTTTGCCATTTCGGGCCAGTAATACTCGAGGCAAGCCTGCTTTATGGTGCAGTCCTTGGCAGGATGTGCACTGTCCGTCATGGACAAGTTTCAACACGATAGGTACTATCGACGCAGGAATAACAGGTTGATGTATCATTCTGGCAGGAGAGCCAAACATAACCTTCATGTGGAGTACGTGGTTTACGAGTACTAGTTTCTTGAGTGGCATAGGAGACTTGACTGTAAGAGTCGTTTTCGGGTTCATTAGAAAGCTTATAATCGGTGCCCACATTGGGTCTTGTTGTTGTGCTATTTCTACATCTTGCAAGTCTGTCAAAGGGTATTCTACCTGAACAGGAGCGACGTAGTGGGAGAGGGCATCGGCAAGTACAATATGTCTGCCAGGTAAGTTTCCAAACGTGGGTAAGAACTCTTGTATCGTGAGCGACCAACAGGCAAACTTACCTATTGGGTTCTATTTTTTCGTCAGTACATGGACAGGGTAGTTGTAGATGATGTCTCTGAAATGTTTGAGAGCCCACACTACAGCTATAGCTTCTCGTTCTGTTGTCGAGTAATTCTTTTCTGCTTTGGAGAGAACTCAGCTTGCATATGCAATGGCATGTTTTTTTCTGTCGCTAGTCTATGTTAGTACGGCTCCTAATCCAATATTACTGGCGTCGGTGACTATGACAAACGATTTGGAGAAGTCTGGGAACTTGAGAATGGGAGCAGATATCAAAGCCTCTTTAAGTGTTTTAAACGCTTTCTCCTGATCAGCTTTCCTGGCGAATAGGACGTCTTTCTTAAGGAGGTGAGTGAGAGAAGACTCAATCACTGAATAGCCAGCGATGAAATGGCGATAGAATCCTGTTAGGCCTATGAAGTTTTGTACAGCATCAACATTATGAGGGACAGGATACTTCTTCACAGTGTCTATCTTTGAGTTAAGAGTAGTAATGCCGTGTGAAATGACTTTATGCACTAGAAACTTTATCTCTTTTTTTCATGAAGTCACATTTGATAAGTTTGATCTTCAAATTCGCTTCAGATAGTTTCTGAAGAGCAAGTTCTAAACTTTGAAGGTGGGTCGGTACATCCTTGGATATGATTATGAGGTCATCGAGGTAAACCTTGAGGGTATTACCTATCATTCGTCGGAACAAAGTTTGTCATAAGCCTAGAGAAAGTAATAGGGCTGCTGCATAAGCCAAAAGGTATGCAGGTGTACTAGTAATGGCCATTAGGGACTGAAAACTCTGTCAGTTCTCGGCTTTCTGGGTCAAGTGGTATTTGCCAAAAACATTGCAATAGATCAAGAGAAGACGAAACCTCATTCTGGCCTATGTTCTGCAATAAGTCAGTGAGCACGGGAAGTGGAAACCTATCTGGTATCGTCACGTGGTAAAGTTTTCTGAAATCAACGATGGGATGCAAGAGCCATCCATCCTTCTTGGGTACTATGATCAATGGAGCATTCCATGGAGAGGTGCTTTCTTCAATAACACCTTCGTGTAACATCTCGTCAATATGACGGTCTGCAACAGCTCGTTGAGAATGAGGCAATCTATATGCGGGTATATAATTTGGTTGAGTACCTGGTTCAAGAGGAATTTTGTGAGTGATGAAGTGTGTCATGCCAAGTTGTTCTCTTGTCAGTGCCACAACAGTGTTTGTTGAGGATGAGGGGCTTGGGCGTCTGGGAAGTCAGTGGGACTAAAGTGCTCAGGCGAGGTCACTAACTGATTTCGATTTGTCGTATGAGAGAGTGCAAGTATCATAAGTTCAGTAGAGTCTTCATCCACTACTCGCACCACTAACGAACAATGGGTGATGTATACAATGTGTGTCTATGTGAGGTGAATGTTGGCATTGGTGACATTTGCAACATAAGCAGCAGTAGAGATGTTCTGCATCTGATGAAAGGACGGTTCTATGTAGGTACCTTTTATTTTACATGTGTCACTGTCTGCTATTACGTGATCTAGGTCAGGTACACCAGGAATTTTGACAATAACCTTTGTTAGTGTGTGAGAATGTAGTACGGTGTCTTGGTGTAAGATGCCTCTGACTTGATTGATGTTAGACTCTAGGCAAGGTAATGAACAATTGCTGGGGCCCCTTGCAAAGATTCATTGACTTCATCGACCTGTGATATTGTGTGGCTGTGTGATGGACTGGTGTCAGTAAATGATTGAGTGACAGCTTTGTTTGGACGTGTCTGGTAACGTGCATCTTGGTCACTCCTGGCTTTTATGTTTATTTATTTTATTTATTTATTTATTTATTTATGCATATACAAGAATGTACATTGGGAATGTGAGGATACATAATATGGTAATTATAGTCTTGTAAAGCCACTAGTACGTGCAGCGTTTCGGGCAGGTCCTTAATCTAAGAAAATTTTAAGGAGGTAAATACTTGCAAAATTTATAGACAAAAAAATGATAACAGTTACATGGAATGAAAAAAAGAAGATGAGAGAAAATTGTAGGTACAGTATATTAAAGCACGTAGGTAGCTAAGATTGATTGCAATGACAGCTTGAATGGTAGTTGACAAAAATTGGTAGGCACAATACAGCAGAAACAATATAAGATTGATTGCAATGACAGCTTGAATGGTAGTTGACAAAAATTGGTAGTCACAATACAGCATATGGCTAGCACATAAAAGAAGACAGCAATGAACACAATGATAAGGTTGTTTGATACTACATAAAAAATAGGAGATTGGGTAACACTAGGTACAGAGCAAATTTAAAGCTCAGTGTAGGAAACTGAGAAAATGAAATTAGGTACTTTTTTCTTTTGCTTTTAAATAAGGCAAAAGTTTTACAGTTTTTCAATTCACTAGGGAGTGAGTTCCATAGACTAGGTCCCATAATTTCCATAGAGTGTTTACACAGATTAACCTTGACCCTGGGGATATCAAAGAGATATTTATTTTTGGTGTGGTGATAATGGGTCCTATTACATCTGTCCAGGGAGAGTTTCAGAGCATGGTTTGCATTTAAGAACAGGGTTTTGTAAATGTAGTTGACACAAGAGAATGTGTGGAGGGAGTTTATATTTAGCAAGTTTAGGGATTTAAACAAGGGAGCTGAGTGTTGTCTGAAAGCAGAGTTAGTTATTATTCTGATAGCAGATTTTTGCTGTGTGATGATGGGCTTAAGGTGGTTTGCAGTGGTAGACCCCCATGCACAGATACCATAATTAAGATAGGGGTAGATTAGTGCATAATATAGTGAGAGGAGAGCAGATTTAGGAACATAATATCTGATTTTGGAAAGTATACCAACTGTCTTAGAGACTTTCTTAGTTATGTGTTGAATGTGGGTGCTGAAGTTGAGTCTCTTGTCTAGGAATAGGCCAAGAAACTTGCCATCATTTTTATTACTGATGTTAATGTTGTCTATCTGTAGCTGAATTGCATTTGATGATTTGCTTCCAAATAAGATGTAGTAAGTCTTTTCGATGTTTAATGTTAGTTTGTTCGTTGACATCCATAAGTGGACTTTTTTTAATTCATTATTCACGACATTATTTAGTGTATGTGGATTGAGGTCTGAATAGATAAGGGTAGTATCGTCAGCAAACAATATAGGTTTGAGAATATTAGAGACATTAGGCAGATCGTTTATATATATAAGAAATAGAAGAGGTCCTAAGATACTGCCCTGTGGCACTCCAACGGTAATTGGTAGAGTGGAAGAAGTTGTATCATTGATGGTTACATATTGGTGTCTGTCACTAAGATAGGATCGGATGTAGTCAAGGGCAAGGCCTCGGATTCCATAATGCTGGAGTTTAAGTAAGAGGTAGTTGTGATTAACAGTATCAAAGGCTTTTCTTAGGTCAATGAAGAGTCCAATCGGAAACTCATTTTTGTCAAGGGCTGAGTAGATAACGTCAAGGAGACTAATGATTGCATCGTTGGTGCTCTTTTGGGACCGGAAGCCAAACTGGCAGGGACTGAGTATGTCGAATTTTACGAGGTAGGAATAGAGCTGTTTGTAAATAATTTTTTCAAATATTTTTGATAGAATGGGTAGATTTGATATTGGTCTATAATTGTTTATGTCCGCCAAATTGCCTCCTTTATGGACTGGAGTTACTCTTGCTTTACTTTATGTAACTGATATAGTCCCTATGGTTGGTGAACTCGTGTCCCCATGGGGAACACACCACAAAGAGGTACTACTGTGTCACCAATTGTTGTTTCCCAATGGTAAGCATCGACAGTAATTAAAAAGGATGTCTCCTGGGAACCGAATATTATCTACAAGTAAACAGGTCATGGCGACTGATCTGTCATCAACTATCAACTCTTTGTCAGCTTCACCCAACACTGCAGTCATTCCTCCAGAAACTTCACTAAGGTTGGAGACAGATGGCTGGCATACGACAAGTCTGTTGTGTATGTCATTCAAGGCGGCTTCTTTGATGATGATGACTCTAGCTCCTGTGTCTAGGAAAATTTTAACTTGTCGACCTTTCAGAGTGGTTGTAATCAGAGGTCCTTCTGTGTCTTTGTTAGGCATGTTAGTACGAAACTAATGCGGTCGACGTGGTGTCTGAAGCACATGATTGTGAGTAGTGTCAGCATGTAGGAGGTGTACGGTGTCCTTCTCTGCTAATATATTAAACCTGCTATGGGTAGGTACTGATTATGCCGGGTGGTCGTCTCGCTTCCCTATGTCATGCTGGTTTACAAAGGCTGCCATGTCTTCCCCCGATTGCGAGTCTGGTCTGGTCTGGTCTAAGTACCCATAGGTCTGGTCTGCGTTATTCGTGAAGGCTGTAACACCGTTTGTCAGCCGCGAGTCAGTGTCCATCTGTGTTGGGACTGTCAGTCTTCGCGAACCTAACATGGGCAGTAGGTCGGGTTGCAGGAGCACGTGCAAGGCTCGGTCGGCGCTGGTTAGGGGTTGCAGCATGTGGTTGGTTATTGGGGTAGCTTGATTAGAACCTCGGCGAGCTCGACAGTCAACAGTGTCATGACCATGGAGCTGGTGATAGGTGCAGAATGGTGCACGAGCTGCTCGGCAGTCTGACATTTCATGTACAGGTCTGCGGTGAAATATGCAATAAGGACGATTGTGATATACAGTATTGCTTGCACTGTTATGTCTTGCATACGGTTGGTAACAAGTGCTGTTTGATGTGCATTCTGCCTAACGGTGGCCAGGTTTGCCACAGTTAAAGCATTCTGGCGTTTGCGGGTGAGGAGGATAATGAGGAGAGTTAGTCATGGAGTATGACCTGGGGCCATGTGAGGGTGGAGAAGACCTAGGATGAGTCTGAATGTTACTAGGGAAAGAACGTGTGACAACGTTTGCAGGATTATGGGGATTGATTGCACTGAAAACGGCAGTTTTGTGCAGAGTCCCGGTTCTTTAGTCTCTCAGTGGAATCTATCATCTCATCCATTAATTCCCAAATAGTGTTGTTTGGCCCAAAGTCCTTAGCTTGTATTTCCTTTAGTATGAGCTCGGGGGGCATGAAACTGTATAGCACCAAATCTCAGTAGTCTACACACATTACCTATGGTGAGGCTTTCCTTTGCTTCCCATCTAGAACCTGTCAAAGCTGATTTCAGTGAGCTATGGAGCTTATCTAATCGTCTGCCAAATGCTTTGTGTGTCTCATCAGGACGCATTACCCAGCAAACACAAATCGTATAGAAAACGTTCGTCTATCTCTTCCCATAGGTGTAGGAATGATTTGCATTGAGAATGGTGCAGGAGAGCTTTTGAGAAACTTTTAATCCAAAAATCCAAACACATAGGTTTTATAATAAATTGTTTATCTACAACTATTTTGTTCCTAAAGTATTACAAATAGTATTTACATGTTTAAATATAAAATTTATGGTGTTTTTTGTAAAATTCATTAATAAATTGTGAATGATATTTAATGGCTGAATGAAACCTTCAAAATACATTTAGTTATTCTATGATCAGAAAAAAGTAGTTTTCCAAATTTTCTAAAAATCGCTCTTTTTAACACAATTTGACTCCTTATGCATTCCACTAAACACTAATATCATGTTTAAATATATAATTTATGTATTATTCCCTAAAATAATTTATATAAATTATAAATGTTGCTGGAAAGTGGTGTGAAAGAATCAGAAAACGTTTTGTTGTCTTATTTATTGGCGTGTTCTTATTAACTATGTCTCCAGTGCACAGTTTATCAAACAAGAAGATTAACGTTCGTCAACCCTTAAAATCTTATATGTTATCTTGCTGTTGCAAAATGGGTGAATCTTTAAGAACAGTATCTATATGACAAATGGTGTTTAACCTAACTCAAACATTGTAGGGTTTATTATTCAACACATATTTCTAATGACTCTTAGATGTTTACATTCTCTGAAGTATAATTGTGAAGGCTGTGTCCTTCACTCTCACCACAGATTCTTAAACTCCTCAGCATGTTCAACTATAATTGTTTCCATTCTGAATCTCCATGGACATTTGTATCCAAAATTAAACCAATGTGGTTTCCTTCAGCAGCCATTACATTTGCTCATTCATTTCCACAGATTCCAACATGGTAGGGGATTTACAGAAATTTGGCTACTCATATTATTATCTATTATATGAATGCATTTCCATATTATAAGAAAAATACAAGAGTTTATGATAATTTCGTTTTCTGTGATTTCACATTTGTATTCTGTATTTTCTTTAAACTCCATACTGAACTAAATCACGAGAGTATATATTGTTTATTAAGAAGCGCCATCACTGACCGCCAATTAAGTGCTCACATCAATTATAACTCTATAAGAAATAACACACAAGCCATGCCCAACTGTCGATCAACATTGACGCTGCACACACACTCAGGCACCTCGACTCAAAATTGCCACTCATCAGTCATATGGAGGAGAAAACTTTGACAATTTTCACCTATCATAAATAACAAGTACCACCATTGACTGCCAAGTGCTCATATCAAGTCTAACTCTAAGAAACAACACGCAATCGTTGTAAATAACAATGTCAACACGGACTCTGGACACTATACGTCTCCCATCATCACTCATGCTGTCATCATGATGGAAATGTTAGTACTAATAGTGCCTATAGTGTCGTGGTGTATAGTGTTGTGGAGTATAGTGTCGCGGAGTATAGTGTCGCGGAGTATAGTGTCGGGGAGTATAGTGTCGTGGAGTATAGTGTCGTGAAGTATAGTGTCATGGAGAATAGTGTAGTGGAGTATAGTATCGTTGTGTATAGTGTCGTGGTGTGTAATGTCATGGAGTATAGTGTCTTGGAATATAGTATCGTGGACTATAATGTCATTGAGTATAGTGCCGTGTATAGTGTCGTGGTGTATAGTGTGGAGTATAGTGTCAGGGAGTATAGTGTCGCGGAGTATAGTATCGGGGAGTATAGTGTCATGGTGTATAGTGTCGTGGAGCATAGTGTCGTGGTGTATAGTATCGTGGTTTATAGTGTCATTGTGTATTGTGTCGTGGAGTATAGTGAAGTGGTGTATAGCGTCGTGGAGTATAGTGAAGTGGTGTATAGTGTCGTGGAGTATAGTATCATTGTGTATAGTGTCGTGGAGTATTGTGTCATGGTGTATAGTGCCATGGAGTATAGTGTCATTGTGTATAGTGTCGTGGAGTATAGTGTCACGGAGTATAGTGTCGGGGAGTATAGTGTCATGGTGTATAGTGTCGTGGTGTATAGTGTCGTGGAGTATAGTGTCGTGGACTATAGTGTCGTGGTGTATAGTGTCGTGGAGTATAGTGTCGTGGTGTATAGTGTCGTGGTGTATAGTGTCGTGGAGTATAGTGTCATGGTGTATAGTGCCGTGGAGTATAATGTCATGGTGTATAGTGCCGTGGAGTATAGTGTCGTTGTGTATAGTGTTGTGGAGTATAGTGTCGTGGAGTATAGTGTTGTGGAGTATAGTGTCGTGGAGTATAGTGTCGTGGAGTATAGTGTTGTGGACTATAGTGTCGTGGTGTATAGTGTTGTGGTGTATAGTGTCGTGGAGTGTAGTGTCGTGAAGTATAGTGTTGAGTAGTGTCGGGGAGTATAGTGTCGTGGTGTATAGTGTCGTGAAGTATAGTGTTGGGGAGTATAGTGTCGTGGAGTATAGTGTCATTGTGTATAGTGTCGTGGAGTATAGAGTCATGGTGTATAATGCCGTGGAGTATAGTGTCGTGGAGTAGTGTCGTGGAGTATAGTGTAGTGGAGTATAGTGTCGTGGTGTATAGTGTCGTGGAGTATAGTGTCGTGGACTATAGTGTCGTGGTGTATAGTGTCGTGGTGTATAGTGTCGTGAAGTATAGTGTTGAGTAGTGTCGGGGAGTATAGTGTCGTGGTGTATAGTGTCGTGAAGTATAGTGTTGAGTAGTGTCGGGGAGTATAGTGTCGGGGAGTATAGTGTCGTGGAGTATAGTGTCGTGGTGTATAGTGTCGTGGAGTATAGTGTCGTGGTGTATAGTGTTGTGGAGTATAGTGTCGTGGAGTATAGTGTCGTGGAGTATAGTGTTGTGGTGTATAGTATCGTGGTTTATAGTGTCATGGTGTATAGTGTCGTAGAGTATAGTGAAGCGGTGTATAGTGCCGTGGAGTATAGTGTCGTGGAGTATAGTGTCGTGGTGTATAGTGTCGTGGAGTTTAGTGTCGTCGTGGTGTATAGTGTCGTGGTGTATAGTGTCATGGAGTATAGTGTCGTGGAGTATAGTGTCGTGGAGTATAATGTCGTGGTGTATAGTGTCGTAGTGTATAGTGTCGTGGTGTATAGTGTCGTGGTGTATAGTGTCGTGGAGTATAGTCTCATTGAGTATAGTGTCGTTGAGTATAGTTTCGTTGAGTATAGTGTGGAGTATAGTGTCGTGGAGTATAGTGTCGTGGAGTATAGTGTCACGGAGTAGTGTCGGGGAGTATAGTGTCGTGGTGTATAGTGTCGTGGAATATAGTGGAGGGTGGCGGTAGTGTAGGGTGACAGTAGTGTAAGGTGGCAGTAGTGGAGGAGTGAGGAGTAGCAACGGTGGAAGGTGAGGGATTAGAGGAGGGAGTAAGGCCGCCACTAGGTGTGGTGGCTGGTAGAGGGGGTTGGGGTAGAGAAGGCTGGTAGGACAGGGGAAGGGGGTAAGGTGTGGGGTGCATGGAGGGAGTGGGGTGGGTAGCAGGAGGAGTTGGGTGAATGGGTTGTGAGGAGGGGATGGGGGAAGGCCGGCGAAGGGTTGGGATGTGTAGAGGGGGAGAGGTGGTGGAGGAGGGCTGTAAGGGGGAAGGGGGGGGGGGGTTTGAGAGGGAACAGTAGTGTTCAACAGACCCAATAACGCGTCGATAAGGGCTTGGGTGGTGACTGACTGGGATTGGCATTTTGGGAGAGGTTGGGTGGGGTTATGGGGCGGCCTGGGGGTAGGATGGACATGAGGCGGCCTGGGGGTAAGGTGGACATGGGGCTGCCTGGGGGTAGGATGGACATGGGGCGGCCTGGGGGTAAGGTGGACATGGGGCGGCCTGGGGGTAGGATGGACATGGGGCGGCCTGGGGGTAAGGTGGTGTTGGAAATTTCCAACACTAACACACTACCATTGTATTATAATACATCATTATTATATACTAATTACAGTAGTTATTAATTTCACTAACGGTAGTGTTAATATAAATTAATATTTATTTATCAGAGCCTATTGCTAATATTCTCACGACATCGAGAGGCAGGATTGCGTCAGATAATGTACTTTTAAACATATTTATTACCAATATGTTAGAGAATTGAATGTGGTTCTCTAAAATTATCAGTATTCCGTACAATAATTAACTACGGATAATATAGCTCCCAATAATCCAAAACAGAGAGTTATTAACTGAAATTATTATCAAGTAGCAGTTTCATCTGTTACGTACGAATGCTATAGAGGAAATAAATTTTCTCTCCATTTCTCGATTAACACCGTTTAACGAGAATATGATATTATTTAATTCCCTATAATTGCAACCCAGTTCTCATTAACACATTACATCAGTGATTACACAGAAAAGAATTATCCGTAATTAGTAATTTCTGTTGTGAATGCGTGAGACGAGTTGGGGGAGGGTGGAGAGAAGCCGCCATTATTCCTGCTCCAACCACGAGCAAAGATGCCAACAATTACATGATGCGTCATGCGAGTGTCAATTACCATCAATACTACGTTAGGCCCTTGCATTTAATCGGCCAAGGAGCGTGCAATTGCTCCAGTAGCAATCTGGAATTGCTTCGGTGGACAACCAGCAGGTTAAGTGCTTTAATATTTGTTATATCGAGAGATCTCTAGTTATATCAATTTACTGTGCACTGTCCATCGTTATGCTACGCGACCTCCCCAAACAATAAGTACGTCCATAAGGAATTAAATTTATTCCTTTTATGGCATAGTGTGGATATTATATAGTAGGTGTAACCAATTAGTATATTTAGTTGAAATTTCAGCTTGTGTTGTAAGCGGTCGTGGCCATCATGTTCCCACGCCATGCTTGAACTCACGTCTTGCCACAAGTAGCAGATGACGCCATTGCACCTCTTCCTCTCCGTTCACTATTACAGCTAAGCAGCTGAAATCCTTTCTCTTGTTTTGTTTCTTTAATTGATCAAATTCTAGATCAGTCAAAGAGATTATTTGATTTGAGATACTTAATGGAATATGTTAGCCTCATTAAAGTCAAATGAGAACAATTGCTTGATTTATCAACATATAATCTTTTTACCATTAATCAATTTATCTAATGTTTCTTAATAGTATTTAGTAGAATTACTAATTTTTATTCGAGGAAGAACCAGCCTCGATGAAGCATACTGGGAGTAGATTACTTCTGGTATTAACCCCCAATTTTGTGAAGGATGGAAAGTTTATTCTCGAACATTAAGATATTTTACAGTCCATAGAAGTTTAAAGAATAATCTTTAATAGTTTCTTTTCCATAGGCACTGGTATATCAGTCTTTATCATTTAATTTTATCCGTTTCCCTTTTCAGTCAAAATAGGGTGGTCCTTCGATTAATTTAAATTAATCTATTAATTAAATGTCAATCAATTAATAGAGAGTAAGCTTTCTTCCTAACAGGTGGACATGGGGCGGCCTGGGGGTAAGGTGGACATGGGGCGGCCTGGGGATAAGGTGGACATGGGGCGGCCTGGGGGTAAGGTGGACATGGGGCGGCCTGGGGGTAAGGTGGACATGGGGCGGCCTGGAGGTAGGATGGACATGGGGCGGCCTGGGGGTAGGATGGACATGGGGCGGCGAGGGGGTAAGTTGGACTTGGGGCAGCCTGGGGGTAGGATGGACATGGGGCGGCCTGGGGGTAAGGTGGACATGGGGCGGCCTAGGGGTAAGGTGGACATGGGGCGGCCTGGGGGTAAGATGGACATGGGGCGGCCTGGTGGTAAGGTGGACATGGGGCGGCCTGGGGGTAGGATGGACATGGGGCGGCCTGGGGGTAGGATGGACATTGGGCGGCCTGGGGGTAGGATGGACATGGGGCAGCCTGGGGGTAAGGTGGACATGGGGCAGCCTGGGGGTAAGGTGGACATGGGGCGGCCTGGGGGGTAAGGTGGACATGGGGCGGCCTGGGGGTAAGGTGGACATGGGGCGGCCTGGGGGTAGGATTAACATGGGGCGGCCTGGGGGTAGGATGGACATGGGGCGGCCTGGGGGTAAGGTGGACAAGGGGCATTCTGGGGGTAGGATGGACATGGGGCGGCCTGGGGGTAAGGTGGACATGGGGCGGCCTAGGGGTAAGGTGGACATGGGGCGGCCTGGGGGTAAGGTGGACATGGGGCGGCCTGGGGGTAAGGTGGACATGGGGCGGCCTGGGGTTAAGGTGGACATGTGGCGGCCTGGGGGTAGGATGGACATGGGGCGGCCTGGGGGTAAGGTGGACATGGGGCGGCCTAGGGGTAAGGTGGACATGGGGCAGCCTGGGGGTAAGGTGGACATGGGGCAGCCTGGGGGTAGGATGGACATGGGGCGGCCTGGGGGTAAGGTGGACATGGGGCAGCCTGCGGGTGGGATGGACATGGGGCGGCCTGGGGGTAAGGTGGACATGGGGGAGCCTGGGGGTAGGATGGACATGGGGCGGCCTGGGGGTAAGGTGGACATGGGGCGGCCTAGGGGTAAGGTGGACATGGGGCGGCCTGGGGGTAATGTGGACATGGGGCGGCCTGGGGGTAAGGTGGACATGGGGCGGCCTGGGGTTAAGGTGGACATGGGGCGGCCTGGGGGTAAGGTGGACATGGGGCTGCCTGGGGGTAGGAGGGACATGGGGCGGCCTGGGGGTAAGGTGGACATGGGGCGGCCTAGGGGTAAGGTGGACATGGGGCAGCCTGGGGGTAGGATGGACATGGGGCAGCCTGGGGGTAGGATGGACATGGGGCGGCCTGGGGGGAGGATGGACATGGGGCAGCCTGGGGGTTCGATGGACATGGGGCAGCCTGGGGGTAAGGTGGACATGGGGCAGCCTGGGGGTAGGATGGACATGTGGCAGCCTGGGGGTAGGATGGACATGGGGCAGCCTGGGGGTAGGATGGACATGGGGCGGCCTGGGGGTAGGATGGACATGGGGCAGCCTGGGGGTAGGATGGACATGGGGCGGCCTGGGGGGAGGATGGACATGGGGCAGCCTGGGGGTTCGATGGACATGGGGCAGACTGGGGGTAAGGTGGACATGGGGCGGCCTGGGGGTAGGATGGACATGGGGCAGCCTGGGGGTAGGATGGACATGGGGCGGCCTAGGGGTAAGGTGGACATGGGGCGGCCTGGGGGTAGGATGGACATGAGGCAGCCTGGGGGTAGGATGGACATGGGGCGGCCTGGGGGGAGGATGGACATGGGGCAGCCTGGGGGTTCGATGGACATGGGGCAGACTGGGGGTAAGGTGGACATGGGGCGGCCTGGGGGTTCGATGGACATGGGGCAGACTGGGGGTAAGGTGGACATGGGGCGGCCTGGGGGTAGGATGGACATGGGGCAGCCTGGGGGTAGGATGGACATGGGGCGGCCTAGGGGTAAGGTGGACATGGGGCGGCCTGGGGGTAGGATGGACATGAGGCAGCCTGGGGGTAGGATGGACATGGGGCAGCCTGGGGTTAGGATGGACATGGGGCGGCCTGGGGGTAGGATGGACATGGGGCAGCCTGGGGGTAAGGTGGATATGGGGCGGCCTGGGGGTAGGATGGACATAAGGCAGCCTGGGAGTAGGATGGACATGGGGCGGCCTGGGGGTAAGGTGGACATGGGGCAGCCTGGGGGTAGGATGGACATGGGGCAGCCTGGGGGTAAGGTGGACATGGGGCGGCCTGGGGGTAAGGTGGACATGGGGCGGCCTGGGGGTAGGATGGACATGGGGCGGCCTGGGGGTAAGGTGGACATGGGGCAGCCTGGGGGTAAGGTGGACATGGGGCAGCCTGGGGGTAGGATGGACATGGGGCGGCCATAGCATTTTGATGACTGAGATTAACTTTTTGATGACTCTGAGAATAACTTTGAGGATGCGAGTAAATTTTTGAGTGTTTGAGAGTGTCTTTTGTTATCTCAAAGAGTAACTTTGGTGTTACGGAGAGCACCTTTGACTATTTTTCTTATTAACGACATATAATTTTTACGAAAGTGCTGAAAAAGTTACATTTGACTATTTTTCTTACTTAGCGACATATAATTTTAGTTTACGAAAGTGTTGAAAAAGTTGCATTTGACTATTTTAGTTGAGGAAAGACAAGAAAAAATATGACGACAGTGACTATTTTAGTGCTCCACAAAGTATATATTTCAGTTAAGAACGACGATGATAGATATCTTTGACTATATTTTCTTACTTGACGAAAACATAATGGCTGTTACGAAATGATGAACGAGACTATTTTCAATTACTTGACGATGGATAAAGTTAGCTATGAACAGTGCTGGGAAGATTCCTTTGACAATTTTTAGCTAAGCAAAAGGTTGTTTTAGTTAAGAACGGTGTTGAATGAGATTAATCCTGACTATTTTTGGTTGATTGGATAATAAGTTTAGTTGAGAAATGACGAAAGTGACTATGTTTTAGTTGATTGGCGAAAGATTTTTAGTTAAGAAGTTACAAAAAAGGTTTGTCTTTGTAAATTTGGAACTGAATAAAGTGTAGATTTGTTTAAGAACAGGGTTGGTAGAACTATTAAGTTGACAACGAGAATTACTTTGACATAGTTTTGCAAATAAAACTGGGTGACTAAAATTGTTGAGGGAACTGTATTGCTGTATAATATTTGGCAAAGAACTAGTTAGTGAATGGAAGAAAACAAATTGGTTTAAAGAAACAAAGAACATAAAAAAATTGAGGTTAAGTAGGGGAATGAACACAGTGAACATACGGTGAACACAGAAAACATGTAAGAAAAAGTTGATGAATAGAGTGAACATGCAGGGAATATGAACTTATAGAGAATATGAAGATATGATAAGTAACATAGGGAATACAAGAATGAACACTGAACATGTGAAGAACAAGCTAAGAACATTGAGAACATAAATATTGAGTATAAAAGTTATACAGAGAACATATGATGTACATGAAAACATGACAAAGAACATAGTGAACATACGGGGAAAATGGTAGAAAAAATTTGAACTGAGCATGCTGTGAACATTTGTAGAACATGGAATGAACACAGAAAACATGGAAAAAATGTGAAGAACACAGCTGAATATAGAGAAAATATGCAAATACAGAATGATGATTATTGAAGGTTTGGATACGTTGGGGATGAGAATGGTAAGGTGATTACTCTGATAAACAGATAGGCTGGAGAGGGACTTGATCGGATATAATTATGTTCGATGTTCTAAGACTGAGGAAATGGAGCTTGGCTAATGTCCAGATTAATTTTACTACGTTAGAAATAAGGTGATCTTAAATCTCAGGGTGATTTAGTTGGAAAATAAAGAACTTGTACAAAATGAACTAAGCTAGGGGGACAAGAGTTGAAACTTGATAACTGAACCGGTTTTTATTTGCTATGTCTGAAAATGTAGTTGAGTGTTCAAATCTCCAGAGGATTTTTACAGATAGTAGTGAATTTACAGGAATGAACTCATACAGAGGACAAGAGCTAGAGTTTTATAATTGTTTACATCATATTTGCTATGTCTGAAATACAGAGGGTAAAAATTTCAGGGAAATTGATGGGTTATTTACAAATATACGAGAGAGAACTAAGTTGGGGGATGAGAGCTGGAGCTCGATAACTGTTTTGATCTTATTTACGGTGTCTGAAATACAGAGGGTAAAAGTTTCAGGGAAATTGATGAGTTATTTACAAATATACGAGAGAGAACAAAGGTGTGGGACGAGATCTGGGGCTCGATAACTGTTTTGATCATATTTACGGTGTCTGAAATACAGAGGGTAGAAATTTAAGGGAATTTGATTAGGTATTAACAAAGATACGAGAGAGAGCTAAGGCGGAGGATAAGAGCTAGAGTTCGGTAACTGTTTGCATTTACTAAACTATGTCTGAAATACAGCGGGTAGAAATTTCGGGGAATTTGAATAGGTATTAACGAAGATACGAGAGAGAGCTAAGGCGGAGGACAAGAGCTAGAGTTTGGTAACTAAATTACTGTATTGAACTACGTTTGAAATATGATTATTTTTAAATTTTAGAGGGATTGGACTGATAGTATTCATTATACGACAGGGGACTAAGGCAGGATAGGAGCTGGAGCTCGATAACAGAATTATTGTATTTTAATACTTTTGAAATAGCTGTGTTTTAAATCTCGAAGAAAATAATTGGATACTAAAGAAGATGTATTAGTAAAACTAAGGTGGGAACGTGAGCTAGTCCCTGACTTTGTTTATATATGTAAAACTGAATAGTTTAATGAAAAGGAACTATGAATGAACTATATGAAGGAGAGGGACGGTCCAGATATTATGGAGAAGATAAGATAAGATTACCGAGGTGATCTGCATGCGGCGTCTGGCTGGCCGGCGTAAGGTAAATACAGGTGACGCGAGAGATTGTGAGGTAAGAGGGGAGTGTGAGGTATATGAGCGGGAGATGAAGGGGGACGGCTGTGAAATGATTCAGATTTACTAGTTTCTAAGTAAGAATCCCATGACAACTCTTAACAAAACTCGTATGACATTATTTCATGATAAGAACTTTAACAAACTTCTAAAGTCTCGGAAATTATTTTTATCATAAGAACTTTAACAAACTCGTATGACATTATTTTCGTCATAAGAACTTTTAACATAATTCTAAAATCTGTGACTGACAAAATTTACCTGAAAACCCGGGCTCACATGTGGGATATTGGACCTCAAAACCCTTGCTCACACGCGTGATTTTTGGACCTGAAAACCATGGCTCACACAGGTAACTTTTTCCCTTTGCCCTGAACTTTTTCCAAAGTTGAAAACAGGCAAAATATGTCCGTAGAGTTCACCTGGAAATGCTGTGACACAAACACGATATTTTCTAACAATTTTCTTTAAGATTTTCCTACTTATTTTTATCATAAGAAACCTTAACACACTTCTAAAATCTCAAAAATTATTTTCCTCATAAGAATTCCTTAATTCCAAATATGTGACTGCCCAAATTCGCCTGAAAACCCTGGCAGTCCACAGACGAATGTCTAAATTCACCTGAAAACCATGGCTCACACAGGTAACTTTTCCCCCCCCAAAAAAATCGTCTGTGGGGTGTCAACCCTACTACTCCTCACAACCCCATAACAATCAACAAACAAAAAAACATTCATGCACCAGTTCTCTGTTTGTTCTTATATATTTCGAAACTAAGAAAAAAAAAGTTTCTATCCAGCAAACCGCCACACATCAACGCGTTGTTTAGAGAAGGCGCTGACAGGTGTCTTTGTCACCCCAGACCCCAGGCGAATTGAATGAAATTCTTTGCACTCGTTACAGGTGACCCACATTTGGCATTAAAGAGATGAAAGATAGAGTTTACTGTACTGAATACTAAGACAAAAAGGGATTACCATAAAAAATTAAATTAATATATTTTACGTTAAATAAATTTAGTTACGTTAATTGAATGGCTATATTCGAGAAACAACTGGCTACGCGCTTGGGCGAAATGGTGCTGGAATAATTTAAAAAAGTTAGCACTGAACTCTGTGTCGAGTCAACCCGCAAAAAAAATACAGACTCTCATGCCAAATTCGCTTAAACGCTTTAAATTACAATTTTTAATTTACAACTTTTAAACTAGGATAACGTTAATAGCCTGCGGTAAAGAAGAAAACTAACACATGGGACATGCATTTGTCACGCTAATCCAAATTTCTGCCAAAATCTGAGGTTTGCAACCAAACTGGACACTTAAAAATTCCATCTCCAAAAACGGGGAAAACGCGTTAAAATCGATAAAAAAAGCAAATATTTCTCCTTACCGGCGAAGTGTACTGAACAACACTGAACGAACCTGCATTGATTACACACACGATTCGAATTTTCCGCAATTAACCCGAAATTGCAGCCCAGTGGACTTAGAAAAAATTCGCACACGACTTCTGTACCGCACCACGACCACGTGTAAGCAAAACCGCAGCACCACACGACGAAAATCTTAATTCTAGCTATCTATCCTAGGAACACACAAATATACTTAGGGGGAATACTTAAAAATATTAAGAGGAACTTCATATATAATTTAAGGAACTCGATTTAACCTATAGCTTTTCCCTACCCATTAACCAACTGTCCGAATCCTTGTGACCCTGACCACTGGATCAACCCCGTACAGAAAGCCGCATGCACGAGAATCGCTATGACTAGATCCGAATCGACAATGACTAGCGTGCGATCACTAGTCGTCTATCCGGTTGCCAACCACGTTACTCACTCATCCCTGAATAGCCGGGACCATCTTCATGAATTAACTGTAACACCTAGCTTTAGGGTCGCCCGCAGACCCTTACAGTACCCTCGTGGCGTCCCACAGAAAATACTGCCCCTGACAGTTCAACCCAGAACTGCTGTCGTATGTGGCATCCACATGACACCCTTACATTAATTGGAGGAGGTCGAGTAATATACCTTGTCCACTCAATGTAGGCGGTCCTCAACTTAGCTGCCTAACTTAACAGCCTAACTTAAAACTACCCGCACTCTACGAGGCTATAGAATCGCCTACTCTATGCAAATCACACTAAATATGCTTCCTGCGAACTTAGCGCGTGGCCCCTGGCTGAACTCTGACCATGCAGCATGACCTAACGGAAAGACGCGTGAGGCTTCAATAATTTTTAAGAAATTATTGAAACACCGCTGCCTACCATTTTAACACAGGACTGTATTGGTTCTACTCTGTCCACCACCCTGCCTGTGAAGATGCTTACTGAAATTTAACCGAATTCCAAAGGACCCCAGAGTATACTCTAAAGCCGAGTCCCACGCCACGTGGTCCTAGCCATTTGATCGGCTCAGCTTCTACAGACACGTGACGTCGTACCAGGTTTTCTAGCAAACTCAAGGGATCCCTTTACGCCGCCACCACCAGACCATTAACCTGAAGCGTCAATCAGTTGGGGTCTGGACAAATTAATCGATCATTACAACCTTGGGGCTTCATCCCCAAATTACGTGGAAAAGGGAGAAGAATCTACATTAAGTGTGAGAATTATAGCAACAAAAGGGATAAATAAACTCTTAACCTTTGTTAAGTAGGCTTGCGGCCCAACTAAAACTTCAGACTCCTGGAGACCACGTGACCAGGACATGGACACATTCAAAAATGGAAATAATAAAATACAAATAACAAGCTAATTATTTGGTTGAACTCTTTTAAACTGAAGGTAATTGCACAGGCATCTTAGGGAAAAGCTATTTCCAATTACAATATGGCTATTTGACCTTTGAGAATTACTAACTGTGGAAGGCTTTGGTGACCCTTGACCAGGGTCGCCAAAATTAATCCGCGTCAGAGGCTAGTCCTAACTAGTGATGTCACTGAAGGTGACTTATTCAGTATTCTGACTATTGAGAATACTCTTGATACTGGAACAGGAATACTATTGTATACAATATGAATGAAGACTTGAATTTCTCTAAATTTCTGAATTCTGTAAAATGATTCATTATACGTTGCTTAAGACAGAGGCGCCGGCTATTTTGTAAGCCTAACCGCTAATCCCAGGAGAGATACTCCATGGTTCCCGAGTCAGGTCAACTACCGCCTGACTCCAATTCTTGTACAAGGGCGTATGCCACTGCATCCCCTACAATTACTTATTTTAAAACAACTTCAGTTGTTACACTCCTTCCTCCTCCTCCTTCCGCTTCGCCCTCCTCCTCCTCCTCCTCTTTCCTTCCTTCTCGCCCTTTTCCTCCTCCTTCCTTCCTTCCTCCTTTCCCTCCTCCTCCTTCCTTCCTTCCTCCTTTCCCTCCTCCTTCCTTCTCGCCCTCCTCCTCCTTCTCCTTCCTCCTTGCCCTCCTCCTCCACCTTGCCCTGCTCCTCGTCCTTCCTTCTCGCCCATTTCCTCCTCCTTCCTACTTGTGAATAGTATATGAAGAGAATAGTATATATAGAATAGTATGAAGAGAATAGTATTCTCTTCATCCTCCTTGCCCTGCTCCTCCTTCCTCCTGGCCCTGTTCCTTCTCCTTCCTCCTTGCCCTGCTCCTCCTTCCTCCTTGCCCTGCTCCTCCTTCCTCCTGGCCCTGTTCCTCCTCCTTCCTCCTGGCCCTGCTCCTCCTCCTTCCTCCTGGCCCTGCTCCTCCTCCTTCCTCCTGGCCCTGTTCCTCCTCCTTCCTTGCCCTGCTCCTCCTTCCTCTTCACCCTTCTCTTCCTTCCTCCTCGCCCTCCTCCACGCCCTCCTCCTTCCTCTTCCTCCTCCTCCTTCTTCCTTGTTGTAAATTTCCAACAATTATTTCGCATCCTTACTACAATAGGATGTATTTCCTGTATTAGGCTTCTTAATCATTCAATACTCATTTAATAATCCTTATTACAATTGGATGTATTTCCTGTACTAAGTGTAATAATTAACTAACACTACTAATCCGTAGTTTAGCATCACAGAATTCATTGCATTAGGATGTGGAGGGTCATATAATTTTCCTTAGAATCGTGGAAATGTTACGTCAGTCAGCTAGCCACCAGAAACATTTCATATTAACATATCCAGTACAATCTAGCCTTATTTTGTCTTTTAATAAGGATAAGCATTTATTAATTGATTCACTTTTCGTTAATAAATATATCATTGTTTACGGGAATTAATTTATGCGGCCACGATTTGCTGTGTCAGTGAATATAATGATAAATTGTATCTCCACTCCAGACCTTTTCTCGATCATTTAATATCGTCTAAATTAATTGATTACATCACGAGAAAAGAGGAGTCGCCACATAATACCTTTATTGTGACGTAAATATTTGTCACAACGCATTTCCTTCCATATAATTTATGTTCGGAACCCCTACTGGGAGCTATGCGCATGCGCGACTTTCGAGCAGGAAGAGAGAGAATTCGCCATACTGGCAAGAGAGACACACGAGACAACCGTCGTTGTATAGGTGTTCTAAAGTCTGCTTATCAAGATTAGTCATAATTTAGGATCATCTGGCCATCTACAGACTCCAGACTGATCTGGCAACTTCAATCTGACGGACACCATGTTCGGCAGGGAAGATAAGTATCCTTAATTGTTTTTAGAGGCCTTTAAAATAGAATTAGGTTACCTCCCTGTTCGTTACGATGTTTGGCGACACCAAAACCTACGTAAGTGTACGGCTAGTCCCCGGATCCATTTAGAATTTACTAATATAGAATGATTC
The DNA here is from genome assembly GCF_040958095.1 of Procambarus clarkii. Lineage (NCBI taxonomy): Eukaryota > Metazoa > Arthropoda > Malacostraca > Decapoda > Cambaridae > Procambarus > Procambarus clarkii. Next base: position 2,751,098 of record NC_091170.1, on the reverse strand, counting down.
TGGGTTTGGAGTGGAATTTACATAATATATGCATTTCAGCTGGAGTACCAGTGTAGGCGAGACCGCAGCGTCCACTACGGTCACGTGTTTCAAGGATCATTATCTCAGGATTGATTCCAGACTGTTGTAGAGATTGGACGTCAACTACGTTCCTCTGTCACAGCTGAGATTTAATTAGTTCTTATTGTAGATAGTTCTCTCTCTGTGTAAGAATCATACATACTATATTGCACTGATTATTTATTATTAATCTTTATCGTGCAGTAGTATTTTTTGCATTACATTTTATTTAATCTATGTGTATGCATATTATCATTATTATAATCATATAATATATGTTTCACGTAGACTAACCTCATAGAAAACCCCACAAAATGTGTCATGAGAAGCTGGTTCTAGCATGTATAGAATTTACAGTCACTGCAGAATAGAATAATAACTAATTACACATGATCATAGAGATCCATAAGTCACTGGTTCTCTCATTTAACACCACATTCTGGTCATTCCAGCTATCTCAGATTTAATCTTTATTATG
>NC_091170.1:2674933-2750060 GCF_040958095.1 Procambarus clarkii | reverse complement strand
CTTCTTCTCCCTCCTCCTCGTACTCTTCCTTCCTCTTCGCCTTCCTCCTCCTTCCTCCTCGCCCTCCTCCTCCTTCTTCCTCGCTCTTCTCCTCCTTCCTCCTCGCCCTTCTCCTTTATCCTCGCCCTCCTCCTCCTCGTCGTCCTTCCTCCTCGCTCTCCTCCTCCTCCTCCTCTTCCTCCTCCTTCTGTTCTCATCGCCCTCATTTTCCTCCTCATCTTTCCTTCCTCCTCCTTCCTCTCCTCCTCCTTTCTTCCTCCTTGCCTCCCTCATTCTCCTCCTCCTCCTTCCTTTCTCCTCGCCCTCCTCCTCCTCCTCCTTCTGTCCTGCTCTCCCAGCTCCTCCTCCTTCTTTCCTCCTCGCCCTGCTTCTCCTCCTCCTCCTCCTCCTCCTTTCTCCTCGCCCTCCTCCTTCCTCCTTGCGCTCCTCCTCCTTCCTCCTTGCCTTTTTCCTCCTCCTTCCTCCTTGCCCAGCTCCTTCTTCTTACGCCTTGCCCTGCTCCTCCTCATTCTTCTTTACCCTTCTCCTCCTCCTTCCTTCTCGCCCTCCTCCTCCTCCTTATTCCTTTTTGCCTTTGTCCTTCTCCTTCCTCCTCGCCCTCCTCCTCCTCCTCCTCCTCCTCCTCCTCCTCCTTACATCCTTTTCGCCCTTTTCTTCCTCCTCCTCCTTCCTTCCTTCTCGCTCTTTTCCTCTTCTTCCTTCTTTCCGCATTACACTCCTCCTATTCCTCCTCCTTCCTTCATCCTTGCCCCCCCTCCTTCCTTCCTCCTCGCCCTTCTCCTCCTCCTACTCCTTCCTTCCTCTTCGTCGTCGTCGTCTTCCTCCTCCTCCTTCCTTCCTTCCTCCTCCTCCTCCTCCTCCTTCCTCTTCGCCTTTTTCCTCCTTCCTCCTCGCCCTCCTCCTCCTTGCCCTTCTCCTCCTTTCCCTGCTCCTCCTCTTTCCTCCTGGCTATGTTCCTCCTCCTTACTCCTGGCCATGTTCCTCTTCCTTCTTCCTGCTCACCCTCCTCCTCCTCCTCCCCCTCTTCCTTCCTCCTCGCCCTACTCCTCCTCCTTCCTCCTCGCCCTGCTCCTTCTCCTTTCTCCTCGCCCTGCTCCTCCTCCTTCCTCCTCGCTCTTCTCCTCCCTCCTCCTCGTCCTTTTACTTTCTCCTCGCCCTCCTCTTCCTCCTTCCACCTCGCCCGTTTCCTTCCTCCTCGCCCTCCTCCTCGTCGTCCTTCTTCCTCGCCCTCCTCCTCCTCTTCTTTCCTTCCTCCTCGGCCTCCTCTTTCCTCTCCTCATCATCCTTCCTCCTCGCCCTTCTCCTCTTCCTCCTTCCTTCTTGCCCTCCTCCTTCTCGCCCTCTTCCTCCTAATTGCCCTCCTCTTCCTCCTCGCCCTCCTCCTCCTTCTTCCTCGCCCTTCTCCTTCCTCCTCGCCCTTCTCCTTTATCCTCGCCCTCCTCCTCCTCGTCGTCCTTCCTCCTCCTCCTCCTCCTCTTCCTCCTCCTTCTGTTCTCATCGCCCTCATTTTCCTCCTCATCTTTCCTTCCTCCTCCTTCCTCTCCTCCTCCTTTCTTCCTCCTTGCCTCCCTCATTCTCCTCCTCCTCCTTCCTTTCTCCTCGCCCTCCTCCTCCTCCTCCTTCTGTCCTGCTCTCCCAGCTCCTCCTCCTTCTTTCCTCCTCGCCCTGCTTCTCCTCCTCCTCCTTCCTCCTCGCCCTCCTCCTTCCTCCTTGCGCTCCTCCTCCTTCCTCCTTGCCTTGTTCCTCCTCCTTCCTCCTTGCCCAGCTCCTTCTTCTTACGCCTTGCCCTGCTCCTCCTCATTCTTCTTTACCCTTCTCCTCCTCCTTCCTCCTCGCCCTCCTCCTCCTCCTTATTCCTTTTTGCCTTTGTCCTTCTCCTTCCTCCTCGCCATCCTCCTCCTCCTCCTCCTTCCTCCTCACCCTCCTCATCCGCCTTCCTCCTCACCCTGCTCCTCCTTCTCCTTCCTCCTCGACCTGCTTCTCCTCTTTCCTCCTCGCCCTCCTCCTTCCTCCTCGTCCTCTTCCTTCCTTCCTCCTCGACCTGCTCCTCTTTCCTCCTTCTCGTCCTCTTCCTTCCTTCTCGCTCCCCTCTTCCTTCCTCCTCGCCTTCCTCCTCCTCCTTCCTTCTCGCCCTCCTCCTCCTCCTTCGTCCTCGCCCTCTTCCTCCTCCTTCCACCTTGCCCTTTTCCTCCTACTTCCTCCTCGCCATCATCCTTCTCCTTCCTCCTCACCCTAATCCTCCTCCTTACTCCTCGCCCTCCCCCTCCTTCTTTCCTTCTTGCCCTGCTCCTCCTCCTTCCTGATCACCCTCCTCCTCATTCCTCCTCGCCCTGGTTCTCCTCCTTCCTCCTCGGTCTGCTCCTACTCCTCCTTCCTCCTGGTCCTTCTTCTTTCTCCTCGCCCTCTTCCTCCTCCTTCTTCCTGACCCTCCTCCTCCTTCTCCTCATCCTCCTCCTTCCTTCCTCCATGCCTTCTCCTCCTCCTTCCTTCCTTCTCGCTCTTTTCCTCTTCCTCCTTGGTCTGCTCTTCCTCCTTGTTCGTTGCCCTGCTCCTCCTCCTTCCTCCTTTCCCTGCTCCTCCTTCCTCCTTGCCCTGCTCCTTCTTCCTCTTCCTCGCCCTCCTCCTCCTCCTCCTCGCACTCCTCCTCCTCCTCCTTTTCCTCCTTCCTCCTCTCTCTCCTTCTCCTCCTTCCTCTTCGCTGTCCTCCTCCTCCTCCTCACCCTCTTCCTCGTCCTTGCCCTCCTCCTCCCTCCTCCTCGTACTCTTCCTTCCTCCTCCTCCTCCTTCGTCCTCGCCCTTCTTCTCCCTCCTCCTCGTACTCTTCCTTCCTCTTCGCCTTCCTCCTCCTTCCTCATCGCCTTTCTCCTCGCGTTCCTCCTCCTTCCTCCTCGCACTCCTCCTCTTCCTCCTTCCTCCTCGCCTCCTTCTTTCCTCTTCGCCCTCCTCCTCCTCCTTTCTCCTAGCCCTCCTCCTCCTGCTTCCTACTCGCCCTCCTCCTCCTGCTTCCTACTCGCCCTCCTCCACCTCCTTGCCCTGCTCCACCTTCTTCCTCGCCACCTCTTCCTTCCTCCTTGCCCTCCTCCTCCTCCTCCTCCTTTTCCTTCCACCTCGTCCTTCCTCCTTGCCTTGCTCTTCCTCCTTCCTCCTTGCCCTGCTCCTTTTCCTTCCTCCTTGCCTTGCTCCTCCTCCTTCCTCCTTGCCCTGCTCCTCCTCCTTCCTCCTTGCCCATATCCTCTTCCTTCCTCCTTGCCTTGCTCCTCCTCCTTCCTCTTTGCCCTGCTCCTCCTCCTTCCTCCTCGTCCTCTTCCTTCCTCCTCGCCCTCAGCCTCCTTCCTCCTAGCCCACCTCCTCCACCTTTCTCCTCGCCCTCCTCCTTCCTCCTAGCCCTCCTCCCCTTCCTTTCTTCTCGCCCTCCTCCTCCTCCTTCCTCCTCGCCTTCCTCCTCCTCCTTCTTCCTCGCCCTTCTTCTTCTCCTTTCCCTCCTCCTCCTTCCTCTTCGCCCTCCTCTCTTTTCCTCATCCTTCCTCTTCGCCCTCCTTCTCCTTCCTCCTCGCCCTGCTCCTCCTCCTTCCTCCTCACCCCTCCTCCTCCCACCTAGCCCTCTTCCTTCATCTTTGATCTTCTCCTTCCTTCCTCCTCGCTCTCCTCTTTCTTCCTCGTCCTTCTCCTGATTCCTCCCTCCTTGCCCTCCTCCTCCTTCTACTTCCTCCTCGCCCTTATCCTCCTCCTTCTTTCCTCCTCTTCCTCCTTCCTTCTTGTCCACCTTCTCCTTCCTCCTTGCCTTCCTCCTCGCCCGTAAAATGGGTTTACACAGTAAACACATTTACACAACACATGTGCATGACACAGAAATAAGTCAGCAGTTTCTAGTACCTGACCACAAATCTGAATTTCAATATACCATAATAATCACAAGTTAATATATATTTGTGAGATAAAAATGTTGGACGGGAGTCAATCCATTTGACGACCGTCAGTGGGAAAGACGGGATATAAAATCTCAAGTTCAATACTGAAGGTGCAACTTACCATAGTCATTATTGGTAGATGTTATGTCTCTTTGCAGAAGCTGGTGAGCGAGCCGGGTGTGTCCTCCTTGTATCACGTTCCTCCATGTTGACTCAGGAGAGCGCTCCCCTGTTACCAGAGAAAATAGCATTACATGTGATAATACAGGAAAACAAATTTTATGATAAAACACATGAAGACAATGTTATTAGACATAATGTCAACATATCCTAATTAAACCTCGTGTCACCATTTCTTAATTTTCGTCATTTGAAACATCGTAATGTTGTTCCTCACCTCTTAAATATTTCCTTCTTGCTTTTCCTCTCAATACTTCTCCTTCACATATGTCTTATTCATATTATTCCTTGAATATTTGTGTTTTACAACATGTTCCTTGTAGAGATGTCTACTACCTCTAGTTCCCCACAGGTTTGTGTTTTACACCATGTACCTTGTAGAGATGTCTACTACCTCTAGTTCCCCACAGGTTTGTGTTTTACACCATGTACCTTGTAGAGATGTCTACTACCTCTAGTGTTCCGTTGGTATGTGTTCTACGTGTTCCTTGTAGAGATGTCTCCTACCTCTAGTTCACCATAGGTTTGTGTTCTACAATATCTTCCTTGTGGAGATGCTTCCTACGTCTGGTTTCTTACGTCTGGAGGAGGCATGGTCGACGACTGGGCCGCGGGGACGTTAAGCCCCGAAACCACTTCAAGGTAAACCAACCACCTTAAGGTAACCCCATAGGCTTGATACAACATCTACCATTAGGAGATGTTTCGTACGTCTGGTTCCCCATAGGCTTGTGTTCTACAGCATGTTCCATGTAGAGATGTCTCCTACCTCTCAGTCCTCATACCTCTGTTCCAGAATTACTGCTTTTCAGTTTCGTATTTCAACATCTTTCTCAATACTTTTCACACTTCAATTTTTGTAATCCATTTCTTGCTGGCCTTTCCATCTTCCTCAGTATTCGACTCATTCTTACTCATCAGTATGTTTCTCACCGTTTTACCACTTAACCATGACATCTGATATATTTCTTTAATATCTCCCAAACCATGTTTTTCACCTGTCCTTCCTCATTCTCGTTGCCTTTATTCTTCTCTATTATCTCTTAATCTTACTAAGCTTTCATCAGTGCTGTACTTATTATCTCCCTAAAGTTAAGGTACCTTTGTTAAAGTATTTCTCTCCTCTCTTGCTCTTTTATCAATGTTTCTTATATCCTGCCTAATATATTTGTCTTATCTATTATTACTATGGGGTAAACCTAGCAGGCAGTTATTTGTTTTTATTCTTTGTGAATATTTAATTTGTATTTAATTTACTTGATGTTCTTTAGTTACTTCAATATTAAATTTATGATTCTAAGTGAACTATATGTAAGATTCAGCGTTCCAGAATTAACCTGCACATAGTTGGACACAAATGTTTGCAGTTATCCCATATTGATGGAGATAAACAAACCATGAATATTTATTTTCTCTTTCATATAAATTATACCACATATGGTGGCTTATATCAAGCTACAGGTAATTAATACTACAAATGTTATAATTTTCTTAGCTGTATGGTTACTATGGCCTGATTAGGCTGTCAATGATTCCTCCAAAATCTGTTAGGATATGGCTACATGTTGTCCACTAGTCATATGGCTCCACTTATTTGATAGTCAACTGATCTGAAGTTGTATTCCATTCGACGCCTTGTAGTCTGGAAATTCTGTTTCGATCTGTTGATTTAAATTGGTATTATTGGAGACCCATGACTGAAGAGGCATATTTGCTCCCAATAATTCTCGATTGGCCTCATGGTAAATGTTCAGCAGTTTACTTTCACTGCTAGTTGTTCCTTGGAAATTGGCCTACAAGATGTTGCTAATTTCAGTTTTACTTGGGCTATTTAGTCCTCTTCAAGTGTTTGTCTAAGGTACTTTGAAGCAGAAACAGCAAAGAAGTAGTACCAATTAAAATTGATGCAAACCTGTTGGTGATGAATTCACTGTTTGGATCATTAGGATCCTTGATCCATAGGAACTTTGTGCAGTTATGGTATTCTTCCTGGAGACCTACTCTAGGGAATGCCTTACAGATGTCGGCCGTGTATGCATAAGTCCCTATGTGGAACTTTAACATCGCGTCGTATAGCCTTTGAGTCAGGCTAGGGCCAGTTTGAAGGCAGTCATTCAATGAAACACTATTCTGCTTGGTCTCTGCACTACAGTTAAATATCATCCTTATTGGTGTAGTAGCTGAATTCTTCAATATTGCATGGTGCGGCAGGTAGTGTCCTTCTTTAGGGTCGTCATTAGTTACAACCTCGATAAATTAGTTATCAAGTTTTTGTTGGATTATATCATGGTACAATTTCAAGTTCTCAGGATGTCTATTTAAGCCCATCACCTGTAACCTTAATTGGTTTTATGCCTTGAAATGGATTACAGGTTGCTGAAGATGATTCAGCTTCAATGCTAACCTTACCCAGTATTGATTGTCCCTGTAAACAACTAACTCTAGGTATTGTTAGTAAGTCCAGTCATCATCTGAACTAGGTTGTTCAGGGACAATGCCTAGAGTTGCTGGATCCAACAATTTATGTACAGGGGGATCTAGCTTCTCCTCGGACATGTATCTGAATTGTAGTGGTGCATTTCACCTAGTTATGTGTGAGAGTATGGTCTCTCAAGATATCCCACAGCTGATTTGAATGGCTCATTGCAGTGCACAGTGCACCTAGTCATGCACAGGGCGCAATCTCTGTTAACCCCTGAATTTAAACTGTCATGCGGGGTGTCCCCAGCATGTCCACATAACCAGGAATACTTTTATAATAAGGAGGCCACCATATGCCCAAGTGTAAATTAGATACAGAGGAATTAAGCATTCATGCCATGGAGTCAGGAAGCACACAGTTTAAGGTGAAAGGCGTGGTAGAGAGGGGACACCAGCGAGAGGACAGATAAGATCTGACCTCTGGGGTAAGCCTCAATCGGCGCTATGGAGAATAACAACTGTGACGTGGTCGTAACGTGTTCATGACGTCATCTCTGCTACCGATCATGTAACGATCAATATCATTGGTTCCGGCACCTTTCCTGCGACACCATTGGTCACTTCTAGACTTTGTGTTTGTGATACCCACGAGGAGCCCTGCAACCGCTGGCAAGGGTATTCATGTGAGGAAGTCTGTACATGGTGGTCGTGTCCTTCTGTGTATTCGGCCAATAGACAGATCATCACCCATTCCTCACTGTCAAGTTAAACTCAGCATCTTTTCGATATACCATAACTCGCCTGGAATCGCGATCATGACTATATTGTTTATTCTTCTAGAGTGACAAATCACCAGAGCGAGACAGACTGGTGTCAGGTCTTGGTGACAAATTGAGATCGTCTGTGAGTGACCTAGAGTGACTTTAGTGCCGCTGCTTAAGTAATCTGTGTGTGACTCTTACACAGTGCACCGCATGGTACCATATAATCTGCTGCCGCCAGCCGCCACTCAGTCTAGAATGTGAAGTCGCCTCAAGCTGCCACTCGCCCTGCCTCACTCTACTACGTGATGTCAGCACCTTACTCACCACCAGTGCCATCAAGTGTTTGTGTGTCTGTCTGTTAGGCATACAGCACACCCTCCTGCGAGTACCCTCCATGTCAAGTATGGTTTGTTATGAAAGCCTGTCGTCAATGGTCTTTCTTCGTAACGAGTGAAACCAGCTGTCAGGCCACCTATGAGTTCTTTCATAAATGTGCCTGAGTGAGTGAATAGGAGAGGTCATGTAAGTACAAGATCTTGTGTTTTATTATTGTGTCTGTCTGTGCGTTGATCTGAGGGATCAACCACGGTTCTTCCTTCTCATTCCTGACCCAGGTACTGGTGGAGACACCCGACGGTGTATGCGTGTTTATCTGTGTGGTATTACAACATTACACTCATTACATTACACTGAATGTGAGCTTCACATACACCACACATTTAATTATTGTGTGACATTATTATTGTGCATGATTGTTGCCTGTCCCATTGACAGTGCCATTGTTGATTTATTGCACATCTTCATTACACGAGTATCTGGTTGAAACTCCTGTGACCCCTTTGCACACCGGCAGTTAGGTTTGCTGTGTTAATGGTTTGTCGTGTAACAATCGAGAAAGAGTTGGATGTCAATTGTGTTAAGTTAGGTGTTTCTCCATGAGTGGATCCGAATCAATTAGTCAGACGTCAAGAGTCTCCCTAATGCAACCATAGCTTTTTTGATGCCTATCTTAAGTAAATCAAGCACCCTTTGTGTTAGTGGTTAAGTTTGTAAATAAACTACTAGTAAACTTTATGTGGTGTTTCCGTTGAACCACTTCTGCATACTGCTAACTATTACTTCAGCCTTCAACTCCAGGTGTCTTCAACACCGAGTTGTCTATTATTCACTAAACTAGAAATGTGATGAGAACCTTAGGAATCCCTAAAAGTGTTTCAAGCATTGAGGAGATTCCAACGATCAACGTGGAGCAAGACCAGGTGAGGCTAGTCTGAGAAGAGACCCTCAAGGACTCTAACTCGACCTTACTTCCAGGCCCTGTACAGTTCCTCTCGTATTTTCTCTGCTGGATTCCGACAGCTTCGTGAAACGTCTTCCATATGTACATTGGTGACGCACGCATTGCAGTCGGGAAAGTAAAATATAAAACCCCATTTATGGTGCCCAACGTGATTGACTTAGATGGAACCTAGGAGCTAGGTTGTAAAGTTTCGCACTTAAATTTCTCTGAAAATTCAAACGTGACGAGCAGTATTAACAGGACGTTTAATGCCATGTTAGGTACACACACACCACCAGTATGTCTGAGTGTGGAGAGTTAAAACAGCACTACCTGTATCTTTGCTTGGCCATGACCGCTCGTAGACCTGACGACTATGACACTCTTACTGAGAAAGAGTGTAAGGAATGAGTGGAGTAGCACTTGCGGGCCATGGAAGAGAGGATCCTACAAGCACACATGCAGAGTAGTACTGAGGTGGCGTGCACGAGTCTTATCATACTGGATGAGGCTATCGGTGGTGACACCCCCGGTGAGAGATAACACAGTGGAAGAGACCCCAGTGAGAGACAACTTGGAGGTAGAGACCCTTGTGGGTGACGTCACCGAGAATGATGTCACTAGTATCACGCACGCTGCGAGAGAAAACGGAGTCGTGCAGGAATCTAGCCCTGTAAATACTCCGTTGGGGGTTTCTATGGTGAAGAATCTTATTCACCTTGGAGGAATACTGTAACAATGTTAGGGGGTTGGAATTCTGAGGGAATAAAGTAGCAGATCAAGCTATGAAACGCTGGACCGATTAGCAGAACAGGGAAATCAAACTCTGGGCTGATCAGGAGAACAGAGAGAGTACTGAACGCATAGCTCTCATGCAGTTACAAGCGAGGCAGGATGACCAGACAAGCGGCCGTTCAGCAGAGACTAACGTTGAACAAGGTAAGATTGTCAAACTACCTAAACTAGCTAACTTTGATATGAGGGGCGACTCGATGGATGTATACATTAAGCGTTGCGAAGGTCACGCCACTGATTGCGGGTGGGAAAGATCAAAGTGGTCACTTGTTCTTAGTGTGTTGATAAAGGGTTGGGCACTAACCACTTATCACAGTCTGGGTCCCCACCAGCGCGGAGATTACGAGACATTAACAACAGCGCTGCTGAACGGTTTTGGCATCACTGCAGACCGGATGTTGGAGAATTTCCGTAGGGCTCAACTGCAAAAAGGGGAGACATATGTGTTAATGTTATAGCGGTTAGAATCGAGTCTAAACCGTTACTGTGAACTCATGGAGAATGCTCCTGGGAGCAGGGAGTTCTATCAACTGATGATTCACGAACAGTTCTTAGAAGCATGCAAATCGTCTCTCCACGTCTAGCTCAAAGAGCAGGAGGTTGTGTCAAATCTGTCTATGGCCAAGCAAGCTGATCTGTGGGCTGGGACCAGGAGAAAGGTGAAAGGGGTGAAGCTGCACGAGAAGCATCATGCTACAGGTACTGGTGAGAGAGCTAAGCCTAAGACTGGTGTGTCGGGGGAGCAGGGAAACTCCTCCAACAAGCAGGTGCACAAGTGCTACACCTGTGGTAAGCCAGGTCATCGTGCAGCTGATTGCAAGGCAAAACCGAAATCAGGTTACATAGCAGGTGTGAGCTCAAGTGGTAAGAAACATCCCAACGTTGGAAAGGATCCACTAGCTTGGACCCTTGAGGTGGTGGACGGAAATGTTAACGGAAAATCGGCGAAAATCTTCTGTGACAAAGGCGCCACTACTCACATGGTAAGAACAAGCCTAGTAAAGCCAGGATCTGAGACAGATAGACATATCTATGTCAAATTCCCAAGTGGCTATGCTAAAGAGATGGTGGAGGTGTATGTGTGGGTCGATACACCTTACATCAAAGGTAAAATCCGTGCCGTTCAACAGGAACGTGCTGTATATGGTCTTTTATTGGGAAATGTACCGGGAGTCTCTGATTGCCCGAGTCCACCCTCGAAGAAAACGGGGGAGCGTGAGGACGCTGTCTCAGCTGTGTGCAGCCGCCCTCAGTCAGCTGATGCCAAGGGCGACTCGCTCGGGGATGACGTCACAGGGAGTGACCACACCCTCACCCAGCTGAAGAATAAGGGAGAGAAAGCAAGCTGTGAAGAAATGAAGAAAGAAGCAAAACCTCTGGTTGAAGTGACAGCAACTCCATTAACAGGTAACTTGCTTGTGGCAGCTGTCGCCACGAGGTCAGAGAACAACAAGCCGACTCGCCCAGAAAAACCTTTGAAATTACGAGACATTCAGGGAGTATCTGCAAAGATGAAACAAGCAAAGGAACACATGCTCAAACGCTACGAGGACCCTCCTGTAGATGGATCCACGAAGCCGAAGAAGCATGTAAGACGTAAGAACAGGAAACGACCATGGGCCTCGACACCGACATGGCCGATCGACCACCCACTGCTCAGCAACGATCGCCGGTGTCTCAGTGATAACCGCAGACGAGGAGGTAGGTCAGCCAGGTCTCTTCAATCAACAGCAGCAGGAGACACACCAAGATGTTAAGGTTGATGATCAGCTGTCTGAAGATCAAGTCGACCAGGTTACTCGACTGGTAGCAGAGTACAAGGAGGTACTCTCTGACATCACTAGAGTAGCAAAGGTAGAGGGTTACCGCATACCTTTGCTAGAGCAGCAAGCGGTAAGAACAAAACCATATCGGACAGAAATGGAGAACTCAGCATTCTCGACGCTCAAGAAGAAGCTGACTGAAGCACCCATCCTTAGACTACCAGATTCTACCAGGGAGTACATAAGAACATAAGAACAAAGGTAAGAACATAAGAACAAAGGTAACTGCAGATGGCTTATTGGCCCATACGAGGCAGCTCCTATTCTATAACCACCCAATCCCACTCATATACTTGTCCAATCCGCGCTTGAAACAATCGAGGGACCCCACCTCCACCACGTTACGCGGCAATTGGTTCCACAAATCAACAACCCTGTTACTGAATCAGTATTTACCCAAGTCTTTCCTAAATCTAAACTTATCCAATTTATACCCATTGTTTCGTGTTCTGTCTTGTGTTTATATTTTTAATACCCTATTAATATCCCCCCTGTTATGTCCATTCATCCACTTGTAAACCTCTATCATGTCACCCCTAACTCTTCGCCTTTCCAGTGAATGCAACTTAAGCTTTGTTAATCTTTCGTCATATGAAAGATTTCTAATTTGGGGAATTAACTTAGTCATCCTACGTTGGACACGTTCAAGTGAATTTATATCCATTCTATAATACGGCGACCAATCCTGAACTGCATAATCTAAATGGGGCCTAACCAGAGCAAGATATAGCTGGGGCCTAACCAGAGCAAGATATAGCTTAAGAACCACACCAGGTGTCTTGTCACTAACGCTTCGATTAATAAATCCCAGTGTCCTATTCGCCTTATTACGAACATTCATGCATTGATCCTTTTGTTTTAAATTCTTACTAATCATAACTCCCAGATCCCTTTCGCAATCCGACTTCGCAATCTCAACACCATCTAGCTCGTATCTTGTAACTCATCATCATTACCTAGCCTCAGAACTTTACATTTATCAGCATTAAACTGCATTTGCCAATCATTTGACCATTTCAAAACCCTATCTAGATCAACTTGAAGTGATAGTGAGTCCTTCTCCAAATTAATTTCCCTACCGATTTTCGTATCATCGGCAAATTTGCAAATGTTGCTACTCAAACCTGAATCTAAATCATTTATATATATTATAAACAACAGAGGTCCCAGGACAGAGCCCTGAGGTACTCCACTAACAACATTATCCCACTCTGACTTAACCCCATTTATACTAACTCTCTGTTTCCTTTGGAATAGCCATGCCCTAATCCAAGTTAATATAGCACCCACAATACCATGAGACTATCTTTTTAATTAGTCTTTCATGTGGCACTGTATCAAAAGCTTTGCTAAAGTCAAGGTACACAACATCACAATCCTTACCACTATCAACTGCCTCAACTGTGCTGGAATAAAAAGTTAGCAAATTTGTTAAACATGAACGGCCATTTGTAAAACCATGTTGCGACTCATTTATTAATTTATGTTTTTCAAGATGGAGACGAATTGTATTTGCAATTATTGATTCAAGTAACTTTCCCACAATAGACGTTAGGCTAATTGGCCGATAGTTTGACGCAAGTGATCTATCTCCTTTCTTAAAAATTGGTACCACATTAGCTACCTTCCATGACTCTGGCACTCTGCTTGACTCTATTGATTTATTAAATATGGTAGACAGTGGCTCGGAAAGCTCCTCTTTGCATTCTTTAAGCACCCTGGCAAACACTTCATCCGGCCCTGGGGATTTGTTTGGTTTTAGTTTTTCTAATTGTTTAATAACATCCTCCCTGGTAACTGCTAAACTAGTCAACCTGTCCTCATCCCCACCCACATAGACTTGTTCGGCTGAAGGCATATTGTTAAGTTCTTCTTTAGTAAATACAGATATAAAATATTTGTTAAAAATACTACTCATCTCCTTGTCATTATCCGTTATTTGACCTGTCTCAGATTTTAATGGACCTATCCTTTCCCTAGTCTTAGTTCGATATAACTGAAAAAAACCTTTAGGATTTGACTTTGCTTGCTCTGCTATACGAACTTCATAGTTTCTTTTTGCATTCCTAATCTCTTTTTTAACATTTCTAACCAGTTGTATGAATTCCTGTTCTAACCTGACTTCCCCATTCCTAATCCTTTTGTACCAAGCTCTCTTTTTACCTATAAGGTTCTTTAAATTAATTGTTATCCACTTTGGGTCATTAGTATTCGATCTATTCAATTTGTATGGTATACTACGTTCCTGTGCTTTGTTTAGAATATTCTTAAATAAGTTATATATTAAATCCATATCGAAATCCCCTTTTACGTCACCTGTCACTGGGTTCATGTCTCGCTCTAAGACCGGCCCATACCCAAGAGTTTCCAATCTATTTGACCCAAAAAATTTCTTAGGCTATTAAAATCAGCTTTTCGAAAATCTGGCACTTTAACAGAATTTTCTCCTACAGGTCTATTCCATTCTATGCTAAATCTGATTTCTTTGTGATCACTGTTCCCTAGCTCACTCCCTATTTCGATGTCATTAATTTGTGTTTCCCTGTTAGTTAACACTAAATCTAAAATATTATTTTCCCGCGTTGGTTCCTTAATGTGTTGCGTAAGAAAGCAATCGTCAATTAATTCTAGAAAATCTTCTGCTTCACTATTCCCTGTTTTGTTCAACCAGTTTATTCCACTAAAATTAAAGTCACCCATGACATAAATACTGTTAGATCTAGATGCTCTAGATATTTCATTCCATAGATGCTTTGCTTCCATTCTGTCTAAATTTGGTGGCCTATATATAACTCCTATTATAATATTATTTGCTTTTTCGTTTAATTCTATCCAAATAGTTTCTGTGTGTGGCTCAGTTTTGATTCCCTCTTTGAGACTACATTTCAAATTGTCCCTAACATATATGGCTACTCCCCCTCCTCGTCTAATATATCTATCTGTGTGAAATAGTTTAAATACATTTATCTGATATTCAGCTAATATTTCTATATTTTCTACGTTCATCCACGTTTCGGTAAGTGCAATAATATCTATTTTTTCTGTGTAGACAAGAGCATTTAATTCGTTAATTTTATTTCTTAGACTTCTACTGTTAGTGTAATATATCCTAAGTGAATTGTTATTTTGAGGCCCTTTTCTTTCCCTGATCATTTTGCCAATTCTTTTCTCCCACGAACACATACTTTTATTACCTCCTTCCTCCAAATCAATTCCCATACCACTATCTACTAACAGTTTAAACCCAAACAAACACCTCTAACCACTGGTTCCAACGAGTTCGCAACAGCAACAACCCCAGCCCTCGATAGATGCACCCCATCACGAGCAAACATTTAATTTCTTCCATAGAAGCGTTCCCAGTTGTATATGAAAGATATTGCATTTGATTTGCAATATCTTTCCAGCCGGCAATTGACACCAAGTGCCCTCGACATCCATTCATTTCCCACTCCCTTTCTTGGAAGAATGCCACATATGATCGGGATTCCTCCCTTGCTCCTAACTAATTCAATGGCTGTCCTAAATCTCCCTAAATACATCCTCCGGACAGATGCCTCAAATACAGGTATTGGTGCTGTACTCATGCAAAAGAACGACGGTGAAATCTGGCCGGTTGCATACTCCAGTCGTATATTGAGCGATGCTGAGCAGAAGTACTCCACTGTAGAAAAGGAACTCCTTGCTGTTGTTGCGGGAGTAAGGAAATTCTATCAGTGTCTCTACGGTAAGCATTTCACGTTTCAGGTTGATCACCATCCCCACAGCCACATTGGCACGGTAAAAAACGCAAATCCTAGAATAATGCATTGGGTGTTGTTCCTTCAACAGTTCACATTTTGCGGGGTTAACATAAAGGGAGCCGACAACGTAGGTGCTGACTGGTTGAGTAGGTCAGGTGTGATCAACGAGACGTCGAACGAGAGAGACGTAAGCGAGAAAATGCAAAAGAATCACCGGACATTGGTTCCCAGTGTGCCTCTGATGCATCAGGCATGACACAGGTGGAGAGAGGCAGTGGACTGACTAGGACCATTGTGGGTTTCAAGGCATTGAGCCGACCCAGAGCTGGAGCTACGTCCGACCACAGTGTCTGCTCATGACCTGAAAAGATAGCCACAGATGACCCGGTGATAGAAGAAATTCCTCACTTTACAGAAGGGAATAGTCTAGACGAGGACCCGCCTTACCTAGCAGTATAGAATACGGAATCTGCTTGACACAGCCGCACCTTGTGCACTCAGAGTACATGCACATACGTCAGCGGTGTGAGGTTAGAACGAGTCACCACTCTGTGGAGCTCGCTCTTTAGTTGAGGGGTGATGTGAGAGTATGGTCTCTCAAGATATCCCACAGCTGATTTGATTATCTCATTACGGTGCATCACGCACCTAGTCGTGCACAGGGCACAATCTCTGTTAACCCCTGGATATAAACTGTCATGTGGGGTGTCCCCAGGATGCCCACATAACCAGGAATACATTTATAATACGGAGGCCACCATATGCCCAAGGGTAAATTAGATTCAGAGGATTTTTTTTTTTTTTTTTTTTTTTTTTTTTTTTTGAGATATATACAAGAGTTGTTACATTCTTGTACAGCCACTAGAACGCGTAGCGTTTCGGGCAAGTCCTTAATCCTATGGTCCCTGGAATACGATCCCCTGCCGCGAAGAATCGTTTTTTCATCCAAGTACACATTTTACTTTTGCGTTAAACAGAGGCTACAGTTAAGGAATTGCGCCCAGTAAATCCTCCCCGGCCAGGATACGAACCCATGACATAGCGCTCGCGGAACGCCAGGCGAGTGTCTTACCACTACACCACGGAGACTGCTAATTAACTAAAACTAACTAATTAATTACCGTTAAATTAATTAATTAATTATACCGTTAAAGCAGTTAAATTAACTGCTAACTAATTAAACATTCATGCCATGGAGTCAGGACGCACACAGTTTAAGGTTAAAGGCGTGGTAGAGAGGGGGAAGCCAGCGAGACGACAGATAAGATTTGACCTCTGGGGTCAGCCTAAACCAGCGCAATGGAGAATAACAACTGTGACGCAGTCGTGACGTGTTCATGTCATCTCTGTTACCGATCATGTAACGATCAATATCATTGGTTCCGGCACCTTTCCTGCTACACCATTGGTCAATTTTAGACCTTGTGTTTGTGCTACCCATGAGGAGCCCTGCAACCACTGGTTAGGGTATTCACGCAAGGAAGTCCGTACATGATGGTCGTGTCCTTCTGTCTATTCGGTAACAGAATACCATCCATTACTCACCGTCGAGTTAAACTCAGCGCCTTTTCAATATACTAAAGATTGCCCAGAATCATGATGATGACTATATTGTTTAGAAGCCTTCTAGAGTGACAAATCACCAGAGCGAAACAGACTGGTATCAGGTAACCCTTGGTGACAAATTGAGATTGTCTGTGAGTGACCTAAAGTGACTTTAGTGCCGCTGCTTAAGTAATATGTGTGTGACTCTTACCACAGTGCACCACATGGTACCATATAATCAGCTGCCGCCCGCCACCACTCAGTTTAGAGCGTGAAGCCTCCTCAAGCTGCCACTCGCCCTGCCTTACTCTACTACGTGACGTCACCACCCGTCACCATCTTACTCACCGCCAGTGCCATCAAGTGTGTGTGTGTCTGTCTGTTAGGCATACAGCACGCCCTCCTGTGAGTACTCTCTGTGTCAAGTACGGTTTGTTTGGAAAGCCTGTCGTCAATGGTCTCACATCATAACGAGCAAAGCCAGCTGTCAGGCCACCTACGAGTTCTTTCATAAATGTGCCTGAGTGAGTGAATAGGAGAGGTCATGTAAGTACAAGATCTTGTGTTTTATTATTGTGTCTGTCTGTGCGCGGATCTGAGGGATCAACCACAGTCCTCCCCTTCTCATATCTTATCTAGGTATTGGTGGAGACACCCGACGGTGTATGCACGTTTATCTGTGTGGTATCATGACATTACACTTGTCTGTGAATGTGAGCTTAACATACACCACACATTTAGTTATTGTGTGACATTATTATTGTGCATGATTATTGCCTGTCCCATTGACAGTGCCATTGTTGATTTATTGCACATCTTCATTACCCGAGTATCCAGTTGGAACTCCTGTGACCCTCTTGCACACCGGCAGTTAGGTTTGCCGTGTTAATGATTTGCTGTCAATTGTGTTAAGTTAGGTGTTTCTCCATGAGTGGACCCGAGTCGATTATTCAGACGTCAAGATTCTCACTAATGCAACCATAGCCTTTTTAACGCCTATCTAAAGTAAATAAAGTACCCTTCGTGTTAGTGGTCAAGTTTGTAAATAAGCTACTGTTAAGCTTTAGGCAGTGTTTCCGTTGAACTATTTCTGAATACTGCCAACTATTACTCAAGCCTTCAGCTCCAGGTGTCTTCAACACCGAGTTGCCTATTATTCACTAAACTATAAATGTGATGAGGACCCTAGGAGTCCCTTAAAGTGTTTCAAGAATTCATGAGACTTCAACGACCAACATGGATCAGGTCAGGTGAGGCAAGTCTGAGAAGAGACCCTCAAGGACTCTAACTCGACCTTACTCCCAGGCCCTGTACGGTTGCTCTTGTATTCTTCTGCTGAATTCCGACAGCTTCGTAAAACGTCTGCCACATGTACATTGGTGACGTATGCATTGCATTCGACAGAGCAAAAATAGTAAACCTACATCATGCAACCATCACTGGGTTAACTTGTAGGTGGTCTACAGGTATGGGTTGCTTCAACTTCAATACTGTGCCTGTAAGCAAATTGTCCCAATCCCTACAGACATTAACAGGTTCAATCCCTGCTGTTTATCTTGTCCTTTGATAAACATATGGTGGACATCTAAACCAACAAGGATTCCAGTATTGGAGAAGTGGTCAGACGTGAATTTGTCAGCCAACTTGATTCCTTTTTCTTGTAGGAATTTGGCTGTTATCCCTAGACCATAAACATACAGGTCTGATGGGATTTTGTCTACGACATTAGTCTGTACCCTTCGAGCATAACTGCCTAAACATACTTAAGGTGCGACTATTCTGTAGACTTGGGCTCCAGAGTTAGTCAGGAATCCTGCTATGTCTAGTTTTATCTCTCGTACAGGCTTAAGTTTCAAGGCACCTACCAATTCTTGGGTGATAAATGTGCTTTGGGATTCTTGGTTAAATAATCCAAGAATGGTGGCCTTGGACCATCTGTTCTTAAGGAGTTATTGGGCAGGGGGCTAAGCTGAATAACTATCAGACTTTGTTGATAGTACACTTACATCTGGAAGTACTTTACAGAATTGTACAGTAGTAGAAGTTTCTTCCTCCACCTGTGGTTAGAGAGCCTTTGTACTTGTGTCCTCACACTGTGCTGCATGGTATTGACTCTTACTGCACCTATTGCAGGTGCGCATTTGGGGTGCACAAGTATTGGGGTTATGTGGCTTTAGACACCTGGTGGATCTGTGCAATTCCTTGAGTCGCTTTACATGTGTAGTACGATCAGGATAAGTATTGTAGTTGTACATGGAATGTTCTTCATCACAGAATAAACACGTCCTCCATACTACAGCGCCTTTGGGAGACACCGTCTTGGGTGACACAGTAATGGTAGGTTTGGAGGCTCCCCCTGCATATGTGCCCACACTGCCTTGTTTCCACCTTGGGGTGGAGGTAGATGTTTTAGGTTTATTTGAAGTACTGTGTGTTCTCTGTGGTTTACTGTGGGTGCTTAATGGAGATTTAGGTGTTGATTTATAATCTGTGTTGGCTCTCTGTTGTTCTATAACAGAGTGTAAACCTTCCGTTATCTCCTATACTGTCAGAGAAGCTTTGTTGTGCAAGGTACACGACTTGTCCAGTAATTCACTTGCTAATTTACACTTTACAACAATTTTAGTTATCCACTCACCCCCATTTAAATCAATCTTATGGCTGAGTGCTTTGAGTAGTGACTCAAGCACCACTCTAAAGGCTTGGAGTAAGTCAGTTGTTCCATGCATGGAATGTAAGTCCAAAAAACTTTTAACTAAAAGTGTGGCAGCTCGTTCTAGATCAGCATAATTTTCCTTTACGAGCTGCACTGCACTATCATAGCCGTCATTTGATAATGTTAAATTACATACCACTTTTAAAGCCTCCCCTCTTAACTGTCCCTGTAAGTATGTAAATTTGATGGTTTTAGGGATAGCTGCATTAGCATCCACTGCATCAACAAATTTGTTCCAGAAGTTATCCCCATTTTTATAATCTGTTACAGAGAATGTTGGTAAACTAACTGATGGTAGTTTAACTTTTGGTTGTGTTGGGTTAAGGGAAGCTGTGGTTGTATTGTTTGTTGTTGCCTTGTAATGGGTTATTTCATTGACAAAGGACTGTACTTTGGCTTGAATGGTATCTTCATAATCTGCCTGTTCATTTAGACAGCCTATAATTCACTATCATCTATGGTAGTGTCAGTAAGAACAGCCACATATTTCTCTATTTGGCTTCTTACTTGGTGTTCGAATATATATATATATATATATATATATATATATATATATATATATATATATATGTGTGTATATCACGAAAATAAACACGTGATTAAGAATGTGACAATGTCAGACCACGGAGGAAAAATGAAACAGGAAATTTCCTTAAGTACTTTCGTATATTAAATACATCTTCAGAAGGTCCAAATATATATATATATATATATATATATATATATATATATATATATATATATATATATATATATATATATATATATATATATATATATATATATATATATATATATATATATATATATATATATATGTCGTACCTAGTAGCCAGAATGCACTTCTCAGCCTACTATGCAAGGCCCGATTTGTCCAATAAGCCAAGTTTTCCTGAATTAATATATTTTCTCTAATTTTTTTCTTATGGAATTATAAAGCTACCCATTTCATTATGTATGAGGTCAATTTTTTTTATTGGAGTTAAAATTAACGTAGATATATGACCGAACCTAACCAACCCTACCTAACCTAACCTAACCTATCTTTATAGGTTAGGTTAGGTAGCCGAAAAAGTTAGGTTAGGTTAGGTTAGGTTGGTTAGGTAGTCGAAAAACAATTAATTCATGAAAACTTGGCTTATTAGGCAAATTGGGCCTTGCATAGTAGGCTGAGAAGTGCGTTCTGGCTACTAGGTACGACATATATATATATATATATATATATATATATATATATATATATATATATATATATCTATATATATATATATATATATCACTAAGAACTCTTTGACCCTGCCAGGATTCGAACCAATGCCGTCCAGGATCACCCCTAAACGTACACAGTACCGTGACCACCGCACCAATGATCGTCTATAAGGATTGGTCAGTCTTGGCGCTTATTAACTAAGCTCCCTGACTGACCAACCCCCGACGACACTCATAAATCCATTTGGGTACAGTTTTTCATCAAATTCTGACGCATGCACGGTGACGCATTGGTGCGGTGGTCACGGTACATGGTTTCAGAACAGGGCGCTCTTGCCTGTCGCAGTTGCTAGACCACTATGACATGGCATTAGATGCTATGGAAGGCAAACAAAACGCTGATGTAATTTACACAGATTTCGCAAACGCTTTTCATAAATGTGACCATGGTGTTATTGCACATAAAATGCGTTCAAAAGGAATTACCGGAAAAAATAGGTAGATGGATCTACAATTTCTTGACCAACAGAACCCAATGTGTAATAGTCAACAAAATAAAATCCAGCCCATCAACCGTGAAGAGCTCAGTTCCCCAGGGTACTGTGCTTGCTCCAGTACTTTTTCTCATCCTCATATCGTACATAGACAAGAACACAACCTATAGCACTGTATCATCCATTGCAGATGACACTAGGATCTTCATGATAGTAGGCAACATAGAGGACACGGCAAACCTCCATTCAGATGTAGATCAGGTCTTCATATGGGCTACAGAAAATAATATGGTGTTTAACGAAGATAAGTTCCAGCTCATGCGCTATGGAAAAAATGAAAATATAAAAACGGAAGCACGTACAAAACTCAGGCAAATCATAACATAGAACGAAAAGGCAATGTAAAGGATCTGGGTGTACTCATGTCGGAAGACCTTACCTTTAAAGAACACAATAATGTAGCCGTCACAACTGCAAGAAAAATGACAGGTTGGATAACAAGAACTTTTCACACTAGAGATGCTATACCGATGATGATACTTTTCAAAACGCTTGTGCTCTCTAGAGTGGAGTACTGCTGCACAATGACAGCCCCTTTCAAAGCTGGAGAAATTGCTGACCTGGAGAGCGTGCAGAGATCCTTTACTGCTAGAATCCACTCTGTAAAACATCTAAATTATTGGGACCGACTAAAGAGCCTAAAACTGTACTCCCTTGAGCGCAGGCGGGAGAGGTACATAATAATTTACACGTGGAAAATATTAGAGGGGCTGGTCCCAAACCTGCACACATAAATAGCATCACATGAGACCAGAAGACATGGCAGGATGTGCAGAATACCCCCGTTGAAAAGCAGAGGTGCAACAGGTACTCTGAGAGAGAACTCTATCAACATCAGAGGCCCGAGACTGTTCAACACGCTTCCACTACACATAAGGGGCATAACTGGCCGACCCCTCACAGTGTTCAAGAGAGAACTGGATAAGCACCTCCAAAGGATACCTGATCAACCAGGCTGTGACTCATACGTCAGGCTGCGAGCAGCCGCGTCCAACAGCCTGGTTGATCAGTCCGGCAACCAGGAGGCCTGGTCGACGACCGGGCCGCGGGGACGCTAAGCCCCGGAAGCACCTCAATGTAACCTCAAGGTAAGGAGGGGACCTACATTCCCTCCAATGATTTATGTGTGGTTTCCTCAAAGGCTATGGGTCCCCCTTCTTCCCGCCAGAGGTGGTACTCCCTTCCCCATATTAAAAATATATATACATATATATATATATATATATATATATATATATATATATATATATATATATATATATATATATATATATATATATATATATATATATATATATATATATATATATCGTACCTAGTAGCCAGAACGCACTTCTCAGCCTACTATGCAAGGCCCAATTTGCCTAATAAGCCAAGTTTTCATGAATTAATTGTTTTTCGCCTACCTAACCTACCTAACCTAACCTAACCTAACTCTTTAGGCTACCTAACCTAACCTATAAAGATAGGTTAGGTTAGGTTAGGTTAGGTAAGGTTGGTTAGGTTCGGTCATATATCTACGTTAATTTTAACTCCAATAAAAAAAAACTTACCTCATACATAATGAAATGGGTTGCTTTATCATTTCATAAGAAAAAAAATAGAGAAAATATATTAATTCATGAAAACTTGGCTTATTAGGCAAATCGGGCATTGCATAGTAGGCCGAGAAGTGCATTCTGGCTACTAGGTACGACATATATATATATATATATATATATATATATATATATATATATATATATATATATATATATATATATTTATATATATATAAATATATATATATATATATATATATATATATGTCGTACCTAGTAGCCAGAACTCACTTTTTGGCCTACTATTCAAGGCCCGATTTGCCTAATAAGCCAAGTTTTCATGAATTAATTGTTTTTCGACTACCTAACCTACCTAACCTAACCTAACCTAACTTTTTCGGCTACCTAACCAAACCTAACCTATAAAGATAGGTTAGGTTAGGTTAGGTAGGGTTGGTTAGGTTCGGTCATATATCTACGTTAATTTTAACTCCAATAAAAAAAATTGACCTCATACATAATGAAATGGGTAGCTTTATCATTTCATAAGAAAAAAATTAGAAAAAATATATTAATTCAGGAAAACTTGGCTTATTAGGCAAATCGGGCCCTGAATAGTAGGCCAAAAAGTGAGTTCTGGCTACTAGGTACGACATATATATATATAAATATATATATATATATATATAAATATATATATATATATATATATATATATATATATATATATATATATATATATATATATATATATATATATATATGCGAACAAGCCTGAATGGTCCCCAGGACTATATGCGAATGAAAACTCACACCCCAGAAGTGACTCGAACCCATACTCCCAGAAGCAACGCAACTGGTAACTACAGGGCGCCTTAATCCGCTTGACCATCACGGCCGTCAAAAGGAAGTGATAGCCGAGGCTATTTGAGCCACTTCCCCGACGGCAACTCGGATGGTAATCTTGGGCATAGCATTTCACCAAATCACCTCATTCTTTGGGGCACACGTGAGGAACACAAATGCGAACAAGCCTGAATGGTCCCCAGGACTATATGCGAATGAAAACTCACACCCCAGAAGTGACTCGAACCCATACTCCCAGAAGCAACGCAACTGGTAACTACAGGGCGCCTTAATCCGCTTGACCATCACGGCCGTCAAAAGGAAGTGATAGCCGAGGCTATTTGAGCCACTTCCCCGACGGCAACTCGGATGGTAATCTTGGGCATAGCATTTCACCAAATCACCTCATTCTTTGGGGCACACGTGAGGAACACAAATGCGAACAAGCCTGAATGGTCCCCAGGACTATATGCGAATGAAAACTCACACCCCAGAAGTGACTCGAACCCATACTCCCAGAAGCAACGCAACTGGTAACTACAGGGCGCCTTAATCCGCTTGACCATCACGGCCGTCAAAAGGAAGTGATAGCCGAGGCTATTTGAGCCACTTCCCCGACGGCAACTCGGATGGTAATCTTGGGCATAGCATTTCACCAAATCACCTCATTCTTTGGGGCACACGTGAGGAACACAAATGCGAACAAGCCTGAATGGTCCCCAGGACTATATGCGAATGAAAACTCACACCCCAGAAGTGACTCGAACCCATACTCCCAGAAGCAACGCAACTGGTAACTACAGGGCGCCTTAATCCGCTTGACCATCACGGCCGTCAAAAGGAAGTGATAGCCGAGGCTATTTGAGCCACTTCCCCGACGGCAACTCGGATGGTAATCTTGGGCATAGCATTTCACCAAATCACCTCATTCTTTGGGGCACACGTGAGGAACACAAATGCGAACAAGCCTGAATGGTCCCCAGGACTATATGCGAATGAAAACTCACACCCCAGAAGTGACTCGAACCCATACTCCCAGAAGCAACGCAACTGGTAACTACAGGGCGCCTTAATCCGCTTGACCATCACGGCCGTCAAAAGGAAGTGATAGCCGAGGCTATTTGAGCCACTTCCCCGACGGCAACTCGGATGGTAATCTTGGGCATAGCATTTCACCAAATCACCTCATTCTTTGGGGCACACGTGAGGAACACAAATGCGAACAAGCCTGAATGGTCCCCAGGACTATATGCGAAAAAACACAACAACTATATGTGATGGTCAAGCGGATTAAGGCGGGCTGCTATATATATATATATATATATATATATATATATATATATATATATATATATATATATATATATATATATATATATATATATATATATATATATACATATATATATATATATATATATATATATATATATAAATAAATATAAATATATATATATATATATATATATATATATATATATATATATATATATATATATAAATTGGTGTATACTGGCAGCAGGTTTTCTTTCAAACATGTTTCATTGAATATGACCGCATATTCTTGTTCAAAAACAAGAACATGAACAAGAATACTTGCATAATAGACAAAACCCAAGATTCAAGAAGATTACAAATTCTTGAGGCAATTCACATAAGAATAGAGCGACCTACCATGAACACTCAAATCACGGAACTATTTACTCTACCCACCATGAGAGTAAGGACAAGACAAGAACATATCGATGCCAACACAGAAGACAATGTCCAACATAACAGGCCAATTACACTGGATTAATCTTTGTGTTTAGATAGGAGATGCCTCGTATGGGCCAATAAGCCTTCTGCAGCCTCTATGTTTCACCTCACATTTATCCCTTATGTATCCCCCATGTTTTTCACCTTCATTGTATTATCACCTGACCTAATGCGGGTATAAAATCAACTAGTATTGTAAGATCTGTTCACTTGAGAATGAACCATGGAGGTTCGAAACGTCGTGCAAATTATACAAATAAGTGTAATACACTCTATAGTAAATCACTTCTTTTCTTCACCTTAAAAGTACGAAAATGAGTTTTGGAGAACTCCTATTTCAATTAAGCCCTGATGCTAAGAAAATAGTTAGAGGGATAGAAGCCCTAAACCAGAAAGTAATAAATACAGAATATGCGGTCATATTCAATGAAACATATATATATATATATATATATATATATTATTTTATATATATTTGACAATAACGAAACACTGATCATTTGTATATGGAAAATCCGCAGAGAAATGGGAAATGAGATGAACGTTTCTGTCGATCAAAGCCGTTGTCAACACCAGACTGACTTAAGGGATACAGCCGGAGGGGTGAAGGCCAAAAATTGAGACCTGGCTATCCCTGCTCAGGTAAAGATTTATCCAGAAACAGGTATAGATTAGTTTAGAATAGTCAGAAGGATTAAGTTGTCAGAGATGACCGCTTATGCATAAAAGGTTGAACAAAAAGCTTCACTGAACAAACACGCATACTTTGCGTCATTATATACTGGAATGTGAAAAAATCACGGAATTTAAAGATAACACCATCAATGGTGTCCAAGAGATGTGTAAGTACTTCATTCATAATGATGTACTGCCCGAAATCTTAGCGAAGTATCCAAAATTTGCTTACTGTAGGTAATGTATGCACATGACTGTAAAGCTGCCGCCCAGTTGGGTGGATGCGCAGCAAGACTAATAACTGTATGACTCGCCCTAGATGTAAAGTGCCTTCTATAGTGACTGTTGTGAGATTCTTGAAGAACCACTTTTGATACAAAAGATTAGTTTTTTATTTTTTGAGATATATACAAGAGTTGTTACATTCTATAACAGTGGTATAGTTATAGTGGTACAGCCACTTGTACGCGTAGTGTTTCGGGCAGGTCCTTGAAATACGACCTCCGCTGCGAAGAATCGTTTTTACAACCAAGTACACATTTTACTGTTGAGTTAAACAGAGGCTACAGTTAAGGATTTGCGCCCAGTAAATCCTCCCCGGCCAGGATATGAACCCATGACAAAGCACTCGCGGAACGCCAGGCGAGTGTCTTACCATTACACCACGGAGACTGGTGTATTATTGATGTGTGTATTTGTGTGGGTGATTAAATATGTATGTTTATGTATATATGTATATGTATATATATGCACATGCATGTATGAGTATGTGTACATGTATATATAACAATAATAATTGTGTAACTTGCGTCAAAATTTTTTATTTGCTTAGCTAAACGAACTAGAGGGTTCAGTTCCTAAACATATTATGTGCCTCTGTAATCCTTTACACCACCGCCCATAGGATGGGTATGGGGTGCATAATAAAGAAAGAAATTGAATTGAACAAACACCTATGATTATAATATTGTAATTAGACACTGGAACCCCCAATCAGAGTTTTTTCTTAAACTGTTGTGAAATATTGTAATTTAAAAATGGGTCAGGTTTGTTGTTGTTGTTGTTATTGATTTAGAGGCGACGACGGTCGTGAGATCGGATGCGCCCCGGCGTATCCGTTAAGGGTTAATTGCGAAGCCAGGAAAGGTGAAACGCCAAGCCTAAACGCCAACCCCCGGCACCTCTCGGCCAAGGCGGCCCCTGAACACCGTCACCCCACCGGGAGAACCAGCCAGAATACGTAAAAAAAAAAATCTATCAACAATCCTGTGACTCAAGGCGATATGTGCGCCAGGCGTCATATAACCAAACGATTCAATAGGGATGCCAAACGGCAGTAGCAAAGCCAAAACACAATAAAGAACGTGCTCAGGCGGTTCCCAGGCAGAGGAGGTGAGACGTCCGCTCGTCGTCAAGGTTGAACCAGGAATCCGGGTCAGGTTTATACTTACCAGTACTAACTTTGAGAAGATTTGGACACTGATTAGGGCAGACTCAATCAAATTCCGTTCCACGAAACCACTGCAATTGGTAATGCTTTTCGCTCCTTCCTAATTAATAGTGTGATCACACAAACTTGTGTGTAGATAAAATGCACTAGAATTTTGCGCAGTTATAATACTATTTGCGTGTTGGGACAAACGCAATTGTAAGGAATTTCCTGTTGGTCCAAGGTACACAGACTCACAATCATTACAGGGAATCGAATTCACACAATCTGCTGCACCAGGGGATTTTTTTTTTATTAAATTGGACTTGATCGTACGATTAGTGAATACCAAATAGATATTAAGATTCATAAAAACCGGGGAAAGTTTTTCATGTCATACCACATGTCATGTGACAACATGACTCCACCTGCCAAAGATTATTGGGGAATTCAAACATGGTTACGCATATAGGAATGTTTAGACCCACAAGCCTGGAAGCCATCAAATTCTTTGATCTTGGTCACACGGGCTGGGTGCTTCAATTTTACCTCTTCAATAAGGATAACAGTGCCTGAGGAAGCCAAGAATCTACTCACGTAAATACCTGCTGAAGATTCTTAGTGGGTCGAGGAAGCCTACCTTTCCAGCAGTGCAATACAATCAACTGAAAAAGGCGTGTTGTCTTGGCGGGAGGCGTGCGAGGGAGGGGGAAGTACACAGGCCAGGGCGAGGATTATCCCAGTGCCACCATAAACAATAACCTCCAGGCGGGGAGGAGGCCTCAAGTGGAGGGAGAGAAGGGGAGGCTCACAAACCTGCTTGTATTACAGCAGGCTTGGAGGTGAATATGTGTCTTTTCAGATGTACGGTGAGTTTGTAGTGCTAAACATAATGCACCAGTGAAACTTCGTGTTAATTGTGTGTGACCGCTGCCTGTGGCGGGCATAACCCCCCCCCCCCTCCCTTTCCAAGCCTCTCGCAGGTCTTGCCAGTCTATCCAGCAAACTACTCCGGGCGACTGACCCGACGTCTACGGTCACCCCACGGCTACCGTCATCCCACTACCACCCCTCGCCCACCGACACCCGACGCCAGTCACCCTCCCCCCCCCTTGCTCACCGTCACCCCACGCCCACCTACGTCACATGCCCTGCGGCTCCACCACCAGGAAAGGGTGGACGGATACATGTGGTGTGGTCAAGAGAGGGAGAGGGTCACCAGTGTGCCAATAATTGTTTGAAAAAGATAAATTGATTCCAGCCCGGTGGTGAACATTGCGAGTATCGTGTTGAGTGCACCACACCCAGTGAGCTAGATTACAGTCACCAGTGTGTAGTGATATAAAATGAAATTATCCAAGACTCGAGTGCCACCCCCCCCAAACCCTCCCTCCACCCCCCAATGTGAAGTGTTTTTCCGCTCCCCTGTAGTGGGTGTGGTGTCTTCCACTCCCCCTCCCTCTACCTCCAACGATCAGGCGATTACGCCTTTCCCTCCCTGCCCATGCCAGCGCACAGCCTTCCATGCATCCCCACCCACCATCTTCACCTGCCCACCCACCCAAGGCATCTGCCTAGACATGGCGCATGGTATACGGAACTACCAGGTTCCACCCAGCTAGGAGGGAAGCAGCACTCAGGAGCCTGATGCTCCTGAGTGCTGAGTCTGAGTCCGAGGTTTATAACGCTATCGTTTCATTTGCTCCGGGCTCCTCAGGAGGGTAGACAGGGGTAAGACCTCAACATGTCAAGGAAATGGTGAACCCTGTTCTTGGCCCAGCTGCAGAAGCGCTCCTGACAGTAATCACAATGTTTGTCAACAACTGCCTCGCCGGGTTAATCCCTGATGAAATCAAACCATTCTTCTTTGGTACATCTCTATGTGCCCTGAAAAGGAAGGATGGAGGGATCAGACCCATTGCCGTTGGTAATACCCTTCGCCGCCTAGTTGCAAGGGCTGCTGTCAGAAGTATCCGAATGGAAGCAGCCACCATGCGCAACCCAACCAGCTGTGGTTTGGAGTCCCCCAAGGCTGTGAAGCAGCAGCTCATGCTGCACGAGCCTACATTAGTTCTCTTACTGAAGACCAGGCAGTAGTAAAATTAGATTTCAAAAACGCTTTCAACTCGGTCAAAAGAGATGTAGTCCTCACCGCAATCCAGGAACAATGCCCAAGCATTCACCCCTTTGTGTCAGCAGGTTACAGCATAGACTCAACCCTCCTGTTTGGCGAACACGAAGTCACCTCAGCAAACGGAATTCAACAGGAAGACCAATTGCACCTTTCTTCTTTTGCATAGCGGTTCGAGATATCAAAAGCAGACTAAAATGAGCTCAACGTCTGGTTCCTGGATGATGGCACTCTGGTAGGCACACAAGACTCCCTGCTGGAAGATCTGCAGCTGGTGAAGTCACAGGGGAAGACCCTGGATTTCGTTCTTAACCCCTCCAAGTGCGAAGTTAAAAATGATGAGCTCCTCAAGTCAATATTCAGGAAGGTACTCAATTAAGATTTAGATGACAGTCAGTGGGACCAAGCAACACTACCAGTGAGATTCGGGGGAATAGGCATATGAAAGGCAACTGAGGGAGCACTTCCAGAATGTACAGCAGCCAACGAATTAGTAGGGCAGATCCTACTGGAGCGTATGAGAAACACAGCGGGAACTCATGATCAAAAGTTCATCGAAGCAGCCAGTCAATGGAAAACCATTGCACACCCTCTACCCCGACCACAGGCACTAAAAAAACACAAGTAGGCCCACTGGGATAGCCCCATAATGAAAAAGACCTCCACAACAATGCTTGAAAACGCAGATGCTGAGACCAAAGCCCGCCTCCTATCGGTAACAGCACTCCATGCCACAGTTTTTTTTATTTGCTGTGCCCAATCCAGCCCTGGGAACTCGCCTCAATCATGACGCCCTCAGCATTGGAGTTGCCCTTCGCCTTTCCACCCCAATTCTCACCGAACGTAGATGCATCTGTGGAATGGCGATGGCAGAGCAATATGGTCGTCATAGTCTGGTATGTCGTAAATCCCAGGGTAAGACTGCAAGACATGAAGAAGTCAATAAAAAACATCAAGAGGAGCCTCGCCACGGCCCGCTGCCCAGCACAAAGAGAACCACACTTATTCAGACCCAACGAACCTCTGAAGCACCCAGAAAGCTTACCATCCTTCCAAGGAAGGATGGTAAGCAAGTGGCGTGGGACTACACATGCGCTTCCACAATGGCCAGTACCTACCTTTACCACAGCACAGGCGAAAGGGGGGCGGCGCTGCTCCTTTCAGGGAATCGCAAAAAACCATCAAATACAGAGGTCTGGCACACTGCTACAGCTTTATTCTGATCGGTTTGGAGACCCTCGGTTCGTGAGGGAAATGTGCATTGTTAGTTCCTAAAGGAATTGGAGGACAAATTTATCAGCGCTACAAAGGACCAGAGAGTGAAAAGTTTCTCGTTCTAGCACCTCAGTGTCGCGATTCAGAGGGGAAATGCCTGTTGTATCATGGGCACGAGCCCAACTTCGGAGGAATTCAAAGAAGTGATCGAATGCAACAATGATCGAATCCGTCCGTAACATTTATCAGTGTTTCCATCGGCGTGTTTTTCATTTTACTTGCACAGTATTGGTTGTGTTGTGTATGTGTTAATGCCACATTTTGTAATCATGTAATCTTGTACAATAAATTTCCCTATATATATAAATATATATGGGGTGGTAGGAGAAGACAATATGTGCCAGTGCACGAGAGAGCCCGACAAGGCTCTCCCGGATGCTGCATATCGTCTTCTTCGAGGCACACTTCATGGGTGTGAACACGTGACAACAGGTGCTCACTTCAAGGGTGTGAACACGTGACAACAGGTGCTCACTTCAAGGGTGTGAACACGTGACAACAGGTGCTCACTTCAAGGGTGTGAACACGTGACAACAGGTGCTCACTTCATGGATGTGAACACGTGACAACAGGTGCTCACTTCATGGGTGTGAACACGTGACAACAGGTGATCACTTCTTGGGTGTGAACACGTGACAACAGGTGCTCACTTCAAGAGTGTGAACACGTGACAACAGGTGCTCACTTCATGGGTGTGAACATGCGACTACAGGTGTTCACTTCATGGGTGTAAACATGCGACTACAGGTGTTCACTTCATGAGTGTAAACACGTGACAACACGTGGTTACTGAGTCTGGTTTCTCATCTTAGTGACGTTAATCCCTTTCTCCTAAATTAGGTATTATTCTGGATGATATTAGAGTGAGTGGCCTGACGTTGTATTTGAGTGCAGTGTCAGAAGAAGTGGCAGCACGAGAGGGTGACTACTCTGATGGTGTTATTATTGTTGTTGCATTTTTTATTTATCACATTGTGATCAACTTGGGAGTTCCTGACCGGAAGTTGCCGTCCTGTTTGCAGTTCTGATAAGTTGGGGAGGCTCTGTCTGGGGGATTTTTTTCCCATGTTAGTTATGGTCCCTATTTGTATGTATATATGTGTGTGTTTATATGAATTCACCTAGTTGTGCTTGCAGGGGTTGAGCTCTGCTCTTTTAGCTCGCCTCTAAACTGTCAATCAACGAGCAATTTTAATTACTTTTTCCTACACACATACCCACACTCCCAGGAAGCAGCCAGTAACAGCTGTCTTACTCTCAGGCAACTATTTACTGCTAGGTAACAGGGGCATCAGGGTGAAACAAACTGTGCCCAATTGTCTCCACAGGCGCCGGGAATCGAACCCCGGTCCACACGACTACTTATACAGTGTGCTATCCAATGAGCCACCAGCGTCCCATGTATGTATGTATGTATGTATGTATGTATGTATGTATGTATGTATGTATGTATGTATGTATGTATGTATGTATGTATGTATGTATGTATGTATGTAAGTTTGTATGTATGTATGTACTCACCTAGTTGTGCTTGCGGGGGTTGAGCTCTGGCTCTTTGGTCCCGCCTCTGAACCGTCAATCAACAGGTGTGCGGGTTCCTGAGCCTATTGGGCTTTATCATATCTACACTTGAAACTGTGTATGGAGTCAGCCTCCACCACATCACTTCCTAATGCATTCCTTTTGTCAACCACTCTGACACTAAAAAAGTTCTTTCTAATATCTCTGTGGCTCATTTGGGCGCTCAGTTTCCACCTGTGTCCCCTAGTGCGTGTGCCCCTTGTGTTAAATAGCCTGTCTTTATCAACCCTGTCGATTCCCTTGAGAATCTTGAATGTGGTGATCATGTCCCCCCCTAACTCTTCTGTCTTCCAACGAAGTGAGGTTTAATTCCGTAGTCTCTCTTCGTAGCTCATACCTCTCAGCTCGGGTACTAGTCTGGTGGCAAACCTTTGAACCTTTTCCAGTTTAGTCTTATGTTTGACTAGATATGGACTCCATGCTGGAGCCGCATACTCCAGGATTGGTCTGACATATGTGGTATATAATGTTCAGAAAGATTCCTTACACAAGTTTCTAAAGGCCGTTCTTATGTTAGCCAACCTGGCATATGCTGCTGATGTTATCCTCTTGATATGAGCTTCAGGGGACAGGTCTGGCGTGATATCAACCCCCAGGTCTTTCGCTCTCTCTGACTCTTGAAGTATTTCATCTCCCAAATGATACCTTGTATCTGGTCTCCTGCTTCCTACCCCTATCTTCATTACATTACGTTTGCTTGGGTTAAACTCTAACAGCCATTTGTTCGACCATTCCTGCAGCTTGTCCAGATCTTCTTGAAGCCACAATCTGTCCTCCTCTGTCTTAATCCTACTCATAATTTTGGCGTCGTCAGCAAACATCGAGAGGAATGAGTCTATACCCTTTGGGAGATCATTTACGTATGTCAGAAACAGTATAGGTCCAAGTATGTATGTATGAATGTATGTATGTATGTGTCTGTCTTCCACATATCCATCGGTTTATGCGTCGATCTATCCATCCGTCTATCTATTCATCTATCCATCAATCTATTCATCTATCTATCAATCTGTCTGTATCCATTGATCAGTTCATCTCATCATCTAGTCACTTGGACTGGACGGAGGAGCAACGGTCTTGCTTCATGCAGGTCGGCGTTCAATCTCCGACTGTCCAAATGGTTGGGCGCCATTTCTTTTCCCCCACCCCCTGTCCCATCCCAAATCCTTATCCTGATCCCCTCCAATTGCTATTTAGTCGTAATGGCTTGGCCTTTTCTTCTGATAATTCCCTCCCTCTCTCTCTCTCTCAATTACACACGTATATACTCCATACATCCATCATACATCCATCTTTCTATTCATCCAGCCACCTATCCGTCCTCTTGCTATGCATCCGTGAATATATATTAAGAAGCACTGAAACAACTATATGGGTGTAAGAAATGTTAAAATGTTCAGAATAAAAACTCTATGTTAATCACAGGCTAATATTTTGCACTTTGTACCCACACGACTCCCTTAACATGTTGAGTTGTTGTATACAAATGTTAATATTTCTTAAAGCATTTGTTTGGCCTTCCCGACCATCCTGTCCTTCCCGACCATCCTGGCCTTCCCGACCATCCTGTCCTTCCCGACCATCCTGGCCTTCCCGACCATCCTGTCCTTCCCGACCTTCCTGGCCTTCCCGACCATCCTGTCCTTCCCGACCATCCTGTCCTTCCCGACCATCCAGTCCTTCCCGACCATCCTGTCCTTCCCGACCATCCTGTCCTTCCCGACCTTCCAGGCCTTCCCGACCATCCTGTCCTTCCCGACCATCCCGTCCTTCCCGACCATCCTGGCCTTCCCGACCATCCCGTCCTTGCCGACCATCCAGTCCTTCCCGACCATCCTGTCCTTCCCGACCATCCCGTCCTTCCCGACCATCCCGTCCTTCCCGACCATCCCGTCCTTCCTGTCCTTCCTAACCATCCAGTCCTTCCTAACCATCCAGTCCTTCCCGACCATCCAGTCCTTCCTAACCATCCAGTCATTCCCGACCATCCCGTTCTTCCCGACCATCCCGTCCTTCCCGACCATCCTGGCCTTCCCGACCATCCAGTCCTTCCCGACCATCCTGTCCTTCCCGACCATTCCGTCCTTCCCAACCATCCTGTCCTTCCCGACCATCCTGTCCTTCCCGACCATCCCGTCCTCCCGACCATCCTGTCCTTGCTGCCCATTCTGTCTTTCTTGACCATCCTGTCCTTCCCTACCATCCAGTCCTTCCCGATCATCCAGTCCTTCCCGACCATCCTGTCCTTCCCGACCATCCCGTCCTTCCCGACCATCCTGGCCTTCCCGACCATCCTGTCCTTCCCGACCATCCAGTCCTTCCAGACCATCCTTTCCTTCCAGACCATCCTGTCCTTCCGGACCATCCTGGCCTTCCCGACCATCCCGTCCTTCCCGACCATCCTGTCCTTCCCGACCATCCCGTCCTTCCCGACCATCCTGTCCTTCCTGACCATCCAGTCCTTCCCGACCATCCTGTCCTTCCCGACCATCCTGTCCTTCCTGACCATCCTGGCCTTCCCGACCATCCCGTCCTTCCTGACCATCCTGTCCTTCCCGACCATCCTGTCCTTCCCGACCATCCCGTCCTTCCCGACCATCATGGCCTTCCCGACCATCCCGTCCTTCCTGACCATCCTGTCCTTCCCGACCATCCTGTCCTTCCCGACCATCCTGGCCTTCCCGACAATCCTGGCCTTCCCGACCATCCTGTCCTTCCCGACCATCCAGTCCTTCCCGACCATCTTGTCCTTCCCGACCATCCCGTCCTTCCCGACTATCCCGTCCTTCCCGACCATCCCGTCCTTCCCGACCATCCCGTCCTTCCCGACCATCCTGTCCTTCCCGACCATCCTGGCCTTCCCGACCATCCCGTCCTTCCTGACCATCCTGTCCTTCCCGACCATCCTGTCCTTCCCGACCATCCTGGCCTTCCCGACCATCCTGTCCTTCCTGCCGATCCTGTCCTTCCCGACCATCCCGTCCTCCCGACCATCCTGTCCTTGCTGCCCATCCTGTCTTTCACGACCATCCTGTCCTTCCCGACCATCCAGTCCTTCCCGACCATCCAGTCCGTCCCGACCATCCTGTCCTTCCCGACCATCCCGTCCTTTCCGACCATCCCGTCCTTCCCGACCATCCAGTCCTTCCCGACCATCCTGTCCTTCCCGACCATTCCGTCCTTCCCGACCATCCTGTCCTTCCCGACCATCCTGTCCTTCCCGACCATCCTGCCTTTCCCGACCATCCTGTCCTTCCCAACCATCCCGTCATCCCGACCATCCTGTCCTTGCTGCCCATCCTGTCTTTCCCGACCATCCTGTCCTTCCCGACCATCCAGTCCTTCCCGACCATCCAGTCCTTCCCGACCATCCTGTCTTTCCTGACCATCCTGTCCTTCCCGACCATCCTGGCCTTCCCGACCATGCCGTCCTTCCCGACCATCCTTTCCTTCCCGACCATCCTGGCCTTCCCGACCATCCTGTCCTTCCCGACCATCCTGTCCTTCCCGACCATCTTGTCCTTCCTGCCCATCCTGTCTTTCCCGACCATCCTGTCCTTCCCGACCATCCCGTCCTTCCCGACCATCCAGTCCTTCCCGTCCATCCCGTCCTTCACGACCATCCTGTCCTTCCCGACCATCCTGTCCTTCCCGACCATCCAGTCCTTCCCGACCATCCTGTCCTTCCTGCCCATCCTGTCCTTCCCGACCATCCAGTCCTTCCCGACCATCCTGTCCTTCCCGACCATCCCGTCCTTCCCGACCATCCCGTCCTTCCCGACCATCCCGTCCTTCCCGACCATCCCGTCCTTCCCGACCATCCCGTCCTTCCCGACCATCCCGTCCTTCCCGACCATCCTGTCCTTCCCGACCATCCTGTCCTTCCTAACCATCCAGTCCTTCCCGACCATCCCGTCCTTCCCGACCATCCTGTCCTTCCCGACCATCCCGTCCTTCCCGACCATCCCGTCCTTCCCGACCATCCCGTCCTATCCGACCATCCTGTCCTTCCCGACCATCCTGTCCTTCTCGACCATCCCGTCCTTCCCGACCATCCAGTCCTTCCCGACCATCCCGTCCTCCCCGACTATCCTGTCCTTCCCGACCATCCTGTCCTTCCCGACCATCCTGTCCTTCCCGACCATCCTGTCCTTCCCGACCATCCCGTCCTTCCCGACCATCCTGTCCTTCCCGACCATCCTGTCCTTCCCGACCATCCTGTCCTTCCCGACCATCCCGTCCTCCCCGACCATCCTGTCCTTCCCGACCATCCTGTCCTTCCCGACCATCCTGTCCTTCCCGACCATCCCGTCCTTCCCGACCATCCAGTCCATCCCGTCCTTCCCGACGATCCCGTCCTTCCCGACCATCCCGTCCTTCCCGACCATCCATGCCTTCCCGACCATCCTGTCTTTCCCGACCATCCCGTCCTTCCCGACCATCCCGTCCTTCCCGACCATCCTGTCCTTCCCGACCATCCTGGCCTTCCCGACCATCCCGACCATCCCGTCCTTCCCGACCATCCCGTCCTTCCCGACCATCCTGTCCTTCCCGACCATCCTGGCCTTCCCGACCATCCCGACCATCCCGTCCTTCCCGACTATCCTGTCCTTCCCGACCATCCCGTCCTTCCCGACCATCCTGTCCTTCCCGACCATCCCGTCCTTCCTGTCCTTCCTAACCATCCAGTCCTTCCTAACCATCCAGTCCTTCCCGACCATCCAGTCCTTCCTAACCATCCAGTCCTTCCCGACCATCCCGTCCTTCCCGACTATCCCATCCTTCCCGACCATCCTGGCCTTCCAGACCATCCAGTCCTTCCCGACCATCCTGTCCTTCCCGACCATTCCGTCCTTCCCGACCATCCCGTCCTTCCCGACCATCCTGTCCTTCCCGACCATCCCGTCCTCCCGACCATCCTGTCCTTGCTGCCCATCCTGTCTTTCTTGACCATCCTGTCCTTCCCGACCATCCAGTCCTTCCCGACCATCCTGTCCTTCCCGACCATCCTGTCCTTCCCGACCATCCCGTCCTTCCCGACCATCCTGGCCTTCCCGACCATCCTTTCCTTCCAGACTATCCTGTCCTTCCGGACCATCCTGGCCTTCCCGACCATCCCGTCCTTCCCGACCATCCCGTCCTTCCCGACCATCATGTCCTTCCCGCCCATCCCGTCCTTCCTGACCATCCCGTCCTTCCCGACCATCCAGTCCTTCCCGACCATCCTGTCCTTCCCGACCATCCTGTCCTTCCCGACAATCCTGGCCTTCCCGACCATCCCGTCCTTCCTGACCATCCTGTCCTTCCCGACCATCCCGTCCTTCCCGACCATCCTGGCCTTCCCGACCATCCCGTCCTTCCTGACCATCCTGTCCTTCCCGACCATCCTGTCCTTCCCGACCATCCTGTCCTTCCCGACCATTCCGTCCTTCCCAACCATCCTGTCCTTCCCGACCATCCAGTCCTTCCCGATCATCCAGTCCTTCCCGACCATCCTGTCCTTCCCGACCATCCCGTCCTTCCCGACCATCCTGGCCTTCCCGACCATCCTGTCCTTCCCGACCATCCAGTCCTTCCAGACCATCCTTTCCTTCCAGACCATCCTGTCCTTCCGGACCATCCTGGCCTTCCCGACCATCCCGTCCTTCCCGACCATCCTGTCCTTCCCGACCATCCCGTCCTTCCCGACCATCCTGTCCTTCCTGACCATCCAGTCCTTCCCGACCATCCTGTCCTTCCCGACCATCCTGTCCTTCCTGACCATCCTGGCCTTCCCGACCATCCCGTCCTTCCTGACCATCCTGTCCTTCCCGACCATCCTGTCCTTCCCGACCATCCCGTCCTTCCCGACCATCCTGGCCTTCCCGACCATCCCGTCCTTCCTGACCATCCTGTCCTTCCCGACCATCCTGTCCTTCCCGACCATCCTGGCCTTCCCGACAATCCTGGCCTTCCCGACCATCCTGTCCTTCCCGATTATCCTGGCCTTCCCGACCATCCTGTCCTTCCCGACCATCCAGTCCTTCCCGACCATCTTGTCCTTCCCGACCATCCCGTCCTTCCCGACTATCCCGTCCTTCCCGACCATCCCGTCCTTCCCGACCATCCCGTCCTTCCCGACCATCCTGTCCTTCCCGACCATCCTGGCCTTCCCGACCATCCCGTCCTTCCTGACCATCCTGTCCTTCCCGACCATCCTGTCCTTCCCGACCATCCTGGCCTTCCCGACCATCCTGTCCTTCCTGCCGATCCTGTCCTTCCCGACCATCCCGTCCTCCCGACCATCCTGTCCTTGCTGCCCATCCTGTCTTTCACGACCATCCTGTCCTTCCCGACCATCCAGTCCTTCCCGACCATCCAGTCCGTCCCGACCATCCTGTCCTTCCCGACCATCCCGTCCTTTCCGACCATCCGGTCCTTCCCGACCATGCCGTCCTTCCCGACCATCCCGTCCTTCCCGACCATCCAGTCCTTCCCGACCATCCTGTCCTTCCCGACCATTCCGTCCTTCCCGACCATCCTGTCCTTCCCGACCATCCTGTCCTTCCCGACCATCCTGCCTTTCCCGACCATCCTGTCCTTCCCAACCATCCCGTCATCCCGACCATCCTGTCCTTGCTGCCCATCCTGTCTTTCCCGACCATCCTGTCCTTCCCGACCATCCAGTCCTTCCCGACCATCCAGTCCTTCCCGACCATCCTGTCTTTCCTGACCATCCTGTCCTTCCCGACCATCCTGGCCTTCCCGACCATGCCGTCCTTCCCGACCATCCTTTCCTTCCCGACCATCCTGGCCTTCCCGACCATCCCGTCCTTCCCGACCATCCCGTCCTTCCCGACCATCCCGTCCTTCCCGACCATCCTGTCCTTCCCGACCATCCTGTCCTTCCTAACCATCCAGTCCTTCCCGACCATCCCGTCCTTCCCGACCATCCTGTCCTTCCCGACCATCCCGTCCTTCCCGACCATCCCGTCCTTCCCGACCATCCCGTCCTATCCGACCATCCTGTCCTTCCCGACCATCCTGTCCTTCCCGACCATCCCGTCCTTCCCGACCATCCAGTCCTTCCCGACCATCCCGTCCTCCCCGACTATCCTGTCCTTCCCGACCATCCTGTCCTTCCCGACCATCCTGTCCTTCCCGACCATCCTGTCCTTCCCGACCATCCCGTCCTTCCCGACCATCCTGTCCTTCCCGACCATCCTGTCCTTCCCGACCATCCTGTCCTTCCCGACCATCCCGTCCTCCCCGACCATCCTGTCCTTCCCGACCATCCTGTCCTTCCCGACCATCCTGTCCTTCCCGACCATCCCGTCCTTCCCGACCATCCAGTCCTTCCCGACCATCCCGTCCTTCCCGACGATCCCGTCCTTCCCGACCATCCCGTCCTTCCCGACCATCCTGTCCTTCCCGACCATCCTGTCTTTCCCGACCATCCCGTCCTTCCCGACCATCCCGTCCTTCCCGACCATCCTGTCCTTCCCGACCATCCTGGCCTTCCCGACCATCCCGACCATCCCGTCCTTCCCGACTATCCTGTCCTTCCCGACCATCCCGTCCTTCCCGACCATCCTGTCCTTCCCGACCATCCCGTCCTTCCTGTCCTTCCTAACCATCCAGTCCTTCCTAACCATCCAGTCCTTCCCGACCATCCCGTCCTTCCCGACTATCCCGTCCTTCCCGACCATCCTGGCCTTCCAGACCATCCAGTCCTTCCCGACCATCCTGTCCTTCCCGACCATTCCGTCCTTCCCGACCATCCCGTCCTTCCCGACCATCCTGTCCTTCCCGACCATCCCGTCCTCCCGACCATCCTGTCCTTGCTGCCCATCCTGTCTTTCTTGACCATCCTGTCCTTCCCGACCATCCAGTCCTTCCCGACCATCCTGTCCTTCCCGACCATCCTGTCCTTCCCGACCATCCTGTCCTTCCCGACCATCCTGGCCTTCCCGACCATCCTTTCCTTCCAGACCATCCTGTCCTTCCGGACCATCCTGGCCTTCCCGACCATCCCGTCCTTCCCGACCATCCCGTCCTTCCCGACCATCATGTCCTTCCCGACCATCCTGTCCTTCCCGACCATCCAGTCCTTCCAGACCATCCTGTCCTTCCCGACCATCCAGTCCTTCCCGATCATCCAGTCCTTCCCGACCATCCTGTCCTTCCCGACCATCCCGTCCTTCCCGACCATCCTGGCCTTCCCGACCATCCTGTCCTTCCCGACCATCCAGTCCTTCCAGACCATCCTGTCCTTCCGGGCCATCCTGGCCTTCCCGACCATCCCGTCCTTCTCGACCATCCTGTCCTTCCCGACCATCCCGTCCTTCCCGACCATCCTGTCCTTCCTGACCATCCAGTCCTTCCCGACCAACCTGTCCTTCCCGACCATCCTGTCCTTCCTGACCATCCTGGCCTTCCCGACCATCCCGTCCTTCCTGACCATCCTGTCCTTCCCGACCATCCTGTCCTTCCCGACCATCCCGTCCTTCCCGACCATCCTGGCCTTCCCGACCATCCCGTCCTTCCTGACCATCCTGTCCTTCCCGACCATCCTGTCCTTCCCGACCACCCTGGCCTTCCCGACAATACTGGCCTTCCCGACCATCCTGTCCTTCCCGACCATCCTGGCCTTCCCGACCATCCTGTCCTTCCCGACCATCCAGTCCTTCCCGACCATCTTGTCCTTCCCGACCATCCCGTCCTTCCCGACTATCCCGTCCTTCCCGACCATCCCGTCCTTCCCGACCATCCCGTCCTTCCCGACCATCCTGTCCTTCCCGACCATCCTGGCCTTCCCGACCATCCCGTCCTTCCTGACAATCCTGTCCTTCCAGACCATCCTGTCCTTCCCGACCATCCTGGCCTTCCCGACCATCCTGTCCTTCCTGCCGATCCTGTCCTTCCCGACCATCCCGTCCTCTCGACCATCCTGTCCTTGCTGCCCATCCTGTCTTTCACGACCATCCTGTCCTTCCCGACCATCCAGTCCTTCCCGACCATCCAGTCCGTCCCGACCATCCTGTCCTTCCCGACCATCCCGTCCTTTCCGACCATCCGGTCCTTCCCGACCATGCCGTCCTTCCCGACCATCCCGTCCTTCCCGACCATCCAGTCCTTCCCGACCATCCTGTCCTTCCCGACCATTCCGTCCTTCCCGACCATCCTGTCCTTCCCGACCATCCTGTCCTTCCCGACCATCCTGCCTTTCCCGACCATCCTGTCCTTCCCAACCATCCCGTCATCCCGACCATCCTGTCCTTGCTGCCCATCCTGTCTTTCCCGACCATCCTGTCCTTCCCGACCATCCAGTCCTTCCCGACCATCCAGTCCTTCCCGACCATCCTGTCTTTCCTGACCATCCTGTCCTTCCCGACCATCCTGGCCTTCCCGACCATGCCGTCCTTCCCGACCATCCTTTCCTTCCCGACCATCCTGGCCTTCCCGACCATCCTGTCCTTCCCGACCATCCTGTCCTTCCCGACCATCTTGTCCTTCCTGCCCATCCTGTCTTTCCCGACCATCCTGTCCTTCCCGACCATCCAGTCCTTCCCGACCATCCTGTCCTTCCCGACCATCCCGTCCTTCCCGACCATCCAGTCCTTCCCGACCATCCCGTCCTTCACGACCATCCTGTCCTTCCCGACCATCCTGTCCTTCCCGACCATCCAGTCCTTCCCGACCATCCTGTCCTTCCTGCCCATCCTGTCCTTCCCGACCATCCAGTCCTTCCCGACCATCCTGTCCTTCCCGACCATCCCGTCCTTCCCGACCATCCCGTCCTTCCCGACCATCCCGTCCTTCCCGACCATCCCGTCCTTCCCGACCATCCCGTCCTTCCCGACCATCCCGTCCTTCCCGACCATCCTGTCCTTCCCGACCATCCTGTCCTTCCTAACCATCCAGTCCTTCCCGACCATCCCGTCCTTCCCGACCATCCTGTCCTTCCCGACCATCCAGTCCTTCCCGACCATCCCGTCCTTCCCGACCATCCCGTCCTATCCGACCATCCTGTCCTTCCCGACCATCCTGTCCTTCCCGACCATCCCGTCCTTCCCGACCATCCAGTCCTTCCCGACCATCCCGTCCTCCCCGACTATCCTGTCCTTCCCGACCATCCTGTCCTTCCCGACCATCCTGTCCTTCCCGACCATCCTGTCCTTCCCGACCATCCCGTCCTTCCCGACCATCCTGTCCTTCCCGACCATCCTGTCCTTCCCGACCATCCTGTCGTTCCCGACCATCCCGTCCTCCCCGACCATCCTGTCCTTCCCGACCATCCTGTCCTTCCCGACCATCCTGTCCTTCCCGACCATCCCGTCCTTCCCGACCATCCAGTCCTTCCCGACCATCCCGTCCTTCCCGACGATCCCGTCCTTCCCGACCATCCCGTCCTTCCCGACCATCCTGTCCTTCCCGACCATCCTGTCTTTCCCGACCATTCCGTCCTTCCCGACCATCCCGTCCTTCCCGACCATCCTGTCCTTCCCAACCATCCTGGCCTTCCCGACCATCCCGACCATCCCGTCCTTCCCGACTATCCTGTCCTTCCCGACCATCCCGTCCTTCCCGACCATCCTGTCCTTCCCGACCATCCCGTCCTTCCTGTCCTTCCTAACCATCCAGTCCTTCCTAACCATCCAGTCCTTCCCGACCATCCAGTCCTTCCTAACCATCCAGTCCTTCCCGACCATCCCGTCCTTCCCGACTATCCCGTCCTTCCCGACCATCCTGGCCTTCCCGACCATCCAGTCCTTCCCGACCATCCTGTCCTTCCCGACCATTCCGTCCTTCCCGACCATCCCGTCCTTCCCGACCATCCTGTCCTTCCCGACCATCCCGTCCTCCCGACCATCCTGTCCTTGCTGCCCATCCTGTCTTTCTTGACCATCCTGTCCTTCCCGACCATCCAGTCCTTCCCGACCATCCTGTCCTTCCCGACCATCCTGTCCTTCCCGACCATCCCGTCCTTCCCGACCATCCTGGCCTTCCCGACCATCCTTTCCTTCCAGACTATCCTGTCCTTCCCGACCATCCTGTCCTTCCCGACCATCCCGTCCTTCCCGACCATCCTGGCCTTCCCGACCATCCTTTCCTTCCAGACTATCCTGTCCTTCCGGACCATCCTGGCCTTCCCGACCATCCCGTCCTTCCCGACCATCCCGTCCTTCCCGACCATCCAGTCCTTCCCGACCATCCTGTCCTTCCCGACCATCCTGTCCTTCCCGACAATCCTGGCCTTCCCGACCATCCCGTCCTTCCTGACCATCCTGTCCTTCCCGACCATCCCGTCCTTCCCGACCATCCTGGCCTTCCCGACCATCCCGTCCTTCCTGACCATCCTGTCCTTCCCGACCATCCTGTCCTTCCCGACCATCCTGGCCTTCCCGACAATCCTGGCCTTCCCGACCATCCAGTCCTTCCCGACCATCTTGTCCTTCCCGACCATCCCGTCCTTCCCGACTATCCCGTCCTTCCCGACCATCCCATCCTTCCCGACCATCCCGTCCTTCCCGACCATCCTGTCCTTCCCGACCATCCTGGCCTTCCCGACCATCCCGTCCTTCCTGACCATCCTGTCCTTCCCGACCATCCTGTCCTTCCCGACCATCCAGTCCTTCCCGACCATCCTGTCCTTCCCGACCATCCTGTCCTTCCCGACCATCCAGTCCTTCCCGACCATCCTGTCCTTCCCGACCATCCCGTCCTTCCCGACCATCCAGTCCTTCCCGACCATCCCGTCCTTCACGACCATCCTGTCCTTCCCGACCATCCTGTCCTTCCCGACCATCCAGTCCTTCCCGACCATCCTGTCCTTCCTGCCCATCCTGTCCTTCCCGACCATCCAGTCCTTCCCGACCATCCTGTCCTTCCCGACCATCCCGTCCTTCCCGACTATCCCGTCCTTCCCGACCATCCCGTCCTTCCCGACCATCCCGTCCTTCCCGACCATCCCGTCCTTCCCGACCATCCTGTCCTTCCCGACCATCCTGTCCTTCCTAACCATCCAGTCCTTCCC
Organism: Procambarus clarkii; assembly: GCF_040958095.1. Taxonomy (NCBI): domain Eukaryota; kingdom Metazoa; phylum Arthropoda; class Malacostraca; order Decapoda; family Cambaridae; genus Procambarus; species Procambarus clarkii. The sequence goes on along the minus strand of NC_091170.1, from coordinate 2,705,871 downwards.
GACCATCCCGTCCTTCCCGACCATTCCGTCCTTCCCGACCATCCTGTCCTTCCCGACCATCCCGTCCTTCCCGACCATCCCGTCCTTCCCGACCATCCCTTCCTATCCGACCATCCTGTCCTTCCCGACCATCCTGTCCTTCCCGACCATCCCGTCCTTCCCGACCATCCAGTCCTTCCCGACCATCCCGTCCTCCCCGACTATCCTGTCCTTCCCGACCATCCTGTCCTTCCCGACCATCCTGTCCTTCCCGACCATCCCGTCCTTCCCGACCATCCCGTCCTTCCCGACCATCCTGTCCTTCCCGACCATCCTGTCCTTCCCGACCATCCCGTCCTCCCCGACCATCCTGTCCTTCCCGACCATCCTGTCCTTCCCGACCATCCTGTCCTTCCCGACCATCCCGTCCTTCCCGACCATCCAGTCCTTCCCGACCATCCCGTCCTTCCCGACGATCCCGTCCTTCCCGACCATCCCGTCCTTCCCGACCATCCTGTCCTTCCCGACCATCCTGTCTTTCCCGACCATCCCGTCCTTCCCGACCATCCCGTCCTTCCCGACCATCCTGTCCTTCCCGACCATCCTGGCCTTCCCGACCATCCCGACCATCCCGTCCTTCCCGACTATCCTGTCCTTCCCGACCATCCCGTCCTTCCCGACCATCCTGTCCTTCCCGACCATCCCGTCCTTCCTGTCCTTCCTAACCATCCAGTCCTTCCTAACCATCCAGTCCTTCCCGACCATCCAGTCCTTCCTAACCATCCAGTCCTTCCCGACCATCCCGTCCTTCCCGACTATCCCGTCCTTCCCGACCATCCTGGCCTTCCCGACCATCCAGTCCTTCCCGACCATCCTGTCCTTCCCGACCATTCCGTCCTTCCCGAACATCCCGTCCTTCCCGACCATCCTGTCCTTCCCGACCATCCCGTCCTCCCGACCATCCTGTCCTTGCTGCCCATCCTGTCTTTCTTGACCATCCTGTCCTTCCCGACCATCCAGTCCTTCCCGACCATCCTGTCCTTCCCGACCATCCTGTCCTTCCCGACCATCCCGTCCTTCCCGACCATCCTGGCCTTCCCGACTATCCTTTCCTTCCAGACTATCCTGTCCTTCCGGACCATCCTGGCCTTCCCGACCATCCCGTCCTTCCCGACCATCCCGTCCAACCCGACCATCATGTCCTTCCCGCCCATCCCGTCCTTCCTGACCATCCCGTCCTTCCCGACCATCCAGTCCTTCCCGACCATCCTGTCCTTCCCGACCATCCTGTCCTTCCCGACCATCCTGGCCTTCCCGACCATCCCGTCCTTCCTGACCATCCTGTCCTTCCCGACCATCCCGTCCTTCCCGACCATCCTGGCCTTCCCGACCATCCCGTCCTTCCTGACCATCCTGTCCTTCCCGACCATCCTGTCCTTCCCGACCATCCTGGCCTTCCCGACAATCCTGGCCTTCCCGACCTTCCTGTCCTTCCCGACCATCCTGGCCTTTCCGACCATCCTGTCCTTCCCGACCATCCAGTCCTTCCCGACCATCTTGTCCTTCCCGACCATCCCGTCCTTCCCGACTATCCCGTCCTTCCCGACCATCCCGTCCTTCCCGACCATCCCGTCCTTCCCGACCATCCTGTCCTTCCCGACCATCCTGGCCTTCCCGACCATCCCGTCCTTCCTGACCATCCTGTCCTTCCCGACCATCCTGTCCTTCCCGACCATCCTGGCCTTCCCGACCATCCTGTCCTTCCTGCCGATCCTGTCCTTCCCGACCATCCCGTCCTCCCGACCATCCTGTCCTTGCTGCCCATCCTGTCTTTCCCGACCATCCTGTCCTTCCCGACCATCCAGTCCTTCCCGACCATCCAGTCCTTCCCGACCATCCTGTCCTTCCAGTCCATCCCGTCCTTTCCGACCATCCGTTCCTTCCCGACCATGCCGTCCTTCCCGACCATCCCGTCCTTTCCGACCATCCAGTCCTTCCCGACCATCCTGTCCTTCCCGACCATTCCGTCCTTCCCGACCATCCTGTCCTTCTCGACCATCCTGTCCTTCCCGACCATCCTGCCTTTCCCGACCATCCTGTCTTTCCCAACCATCCCGTCCTCCCGACCATCCTGTCCTTGCTGCCCATCCTGTCTTTCCCGACCATCCTGTCCTTCCCGACCATCTAGTCCATCCCGACCATCCAGTCCTTCCCGACCATCCTGTCCTTCCTGACCATCCTGTCCTTCCCAACCATCCTGGCCTTCCCAACCATGCCGTCCTTCCCGACCATCCTTTCCTTCCCGACCATCCTGGCCTTCCCGACCATCCTGTCCTTCCCGACCATCCTGTCCTTCCCGACCATCTTGTCCTTCCTGCCCATCCTGTCCTTCCCGACCATCCTCTCCTTCCCGACCATCCAGTCCTTCCCGACCATCCTGTCCTTCCCGACCATCCCGTCCTTCCCGACCATCCAGTCCTTCCCGACCATCCTGTCCTTCCCGACCATCCCGTCCTTCCCGACCATCCAGTCATTCCCGACCGTCCCGTCCTTCACGACCATCCTGTCCTTCCCGACCATCCTGTCCTTCCCGACCATCCCGTGCTTCCCGACCATCCTGTCCTTCCTGCCCATCCTGTCCTTCTCGACCATCCAGTCCTTCCCGACCGTCATCCTGTCCTTCCCGACCATCCCGTCCTTCCCGACCATCCCGTCCTTCCCGACCATCCCGTCCTTCCCGACCATCCCGTTTTTCCCGACTATCCCGTCCTTCCCGACCATCCTGTCCTTCCCGACCATCCTCTCCTTCCTAACCATCCAGTCCTTCCCGACCATCCCGTCCTTCCCGACCATTCCGTCCTTCCCGACCATCCTGTCCTTCCCGACCATCCCGTCCTTCACGACCATCCCGTCCTTCCCGACCATCCCGTCCTATCCAACCATCCTGTCCTTCCCGACCATCCTGTCCTTCCCGACCATCCCGTCCTTCCCGACCATCCAGTCCTTCCCGACCATCCCGTCCTCCCCGACTATCCTGTCCTTCCCGACCATCCTGTCCTTCCCGACCATCCCGTCCTTCCCGACCATCCCGTCCTCCCCGACCATCCTGTCCTTCCCGACCATCCTGTCCTTCCCGACCATCCTGTCCTTCCTGACCATCCTGTCCTTCCCGACCATCCCGTCCTTCCCGACCATCCTGTCCTTCCTGCCCATCCTGTCCTTCTCGACCATCCAGTCCTTCCCGACCGTCATCCTGTCCTTCCCGACCATCCCGTCCTTCCCGACCATCCCGTCCTTCCCGACCATCCCTTCCTTCCCGACCATCCCGTCCTTCCCGACCATCCCGTCCTTCCCGACCATCCAGTCCTTCCCGACAATCCAGTCCTTCCCGACCATCCTGTCCTTCCCGACCATCCCGTCCTTTCCGACCATACGGTCCTTCCCGACCATGCCGTCCTTCCCGACCATCCCGTCCTTCCCGACCATCCAGTCCTTCCCGACCATCCTGTCCTTCCCGACCATTCCGTCCTTCCCGACCATCCTGTCCTTCCCGACCATCCTGTCCTTCCCGACCATCCTGCCTTTCCCGACCATCCTGTCCTTCCCAACCATCCCGTCCTCCCGACCATCCTGTCCTTGCTGCCCATCCTGTCTTTCCCGACCATCCTGTCCTTCCCGACCATCTAGTCCTTCCCGACCATCCAGTCCTTCCCGACCATCCTGTCCTTCCTGACCATCCTGTCCTTCCCAACCATCCTGGCCTTCCCAACCATGCCGTCCTTCCCGACCATCCTTTCCTTCCCGACCATCCTGTCCTTCCCGACCATCCCGTCCTTCCCGACCATCCTGTCCTTCCTGCCCATCCTGTCCTTCTCGACCATCCAGTCCTTCCCGACCGTCATCCTGTCCTTCCCGACCATCCCGTCCTTCCCGACCATCCCGTCCTTCCCGACCATCCCGTCCTTCCCGACCATCCCGTCCTTCCCGACCATCCCGTTTTTCCCGACCATCCCGTCCTTCCCGACCATCCTGTCCTTCCCGACTATCCTGTCCTTCCTAACCATCCAGTCCTTCCCGACCATCCCGTCCTTCCCGACCATTCCGTCCTTCCCGACCATCCTGTCCTTCCCGACCATCCCGTCCTTCCCGACCATCCCGTCCTTCCCGACCATCCCGTCCTATCCAACCATCCTGTCCTTCCCGACCATCCTGTCCTTCCCGACCATCCCGTCCTTCCCGACCATCCAGTCCTTCCCGACCATCCCGTCCTCCCCGACTATCCTGTCCTTCCCGACCATCCTGTCCTTCCCGACCATCCCGTCCTTCCCGACCATCCCGTCCTCCCCGACCATCCTGTCCTTCCCGACCATCCTGTCCTTCCCGACCATCCTGTCCTTCCCGACCATCCTGTCCTTCCCGACCATCCCGTCCTTCCCGACCATCCTGTCCTTCCTGCCCATCCTGTCCTTCTCGACCGTCCAGTCCTTCCCGACCGTCATCCTGTCCTTCCCGACCATCCCGTCCTTCCCGACCATCCCTTCCTTCCCGACCATCCCGTCCTTCCCGACCATCCCGTCCTTCCCGACCATCCTGTCCTTCCCGACCATCCTGTCCTTCCTAACCATCCAGTCCTTCCCGACCATCCCGTCCTTCCCGACCATTCCGTCCTTCCCGACCATCCTGTCCTTCCCGACCATCCCGTCCTTCCCGACCATCCCGTCCTTCCCGACCATCCCGTCCTATCCGACCATCCTGTTCTTCCCGACCATCCTGTCCTTCCCGACCATCCCGTCCTTCCCGACCATCCAGTCCTTCCCGACCATCCCGTCCTCCCCGACTACCCTGTCCTTCCCGACCATCCTGTCCTTCCCGACCATCCCGTCCTTCCGGACCATCCCGTCCTTCCCGACTATCCTGTCCTTCCCGACCATCCTGTCCTTCCCGACCATCCCGTCCTTCCCGACCATCCTGTCCTTCCCGACCATCCCGTCCTTCCCGACCATCCTGTCCTTCCCGACGATCCCGTCCTTCCCGTCCTTCCCGACCATCCCGTCCTTCCCGACGATCCCGTCCTTCCCGACCATCCCCTCCTTCCCGACCATCCCGTCCTTCCCGACCATCCTGTCCTTCCCGACCATCCTGTCCTTCCCGACCATCCTGACCATCCTGTCCTTCCCGACCATCCTGGCCTTCCCGACAATCCCGTCCTTCCAGACCATCCTGTCCTTCCCGACCATCCTGTCCTTCCCGACCATCCTGTCCTTCCCGACCATCCTGACCATCCTGTCCTTCCCGACCATCCCGTCCTTCCCGACCATCCCGTCCTTCCCGACTATCCTGTCCTTCCCGACCATCCTGGCCTTCCCGACCATCCTGTCCTTCCCGACCATCCCGTCCTTCCCGACCATCCCGTCCTTCCCGACTATCCTGTCCTTCCCGACTATCCTGTCCTTCCCGACCATCCTGTCCTTCCCGACCATCCCGTCCTTCCCGACCATCCTGTCCTTCCCGACCATCCCGTCCTTCCCGACTATCCTGTCCTTCCCGACCATCCTGGCCTTCCCGACCATCCTGTCCTTCCCGACCATCCCGTCCTTCCCGACCATCCCGTCCTTCCCGACTATCCTGTCCTTCCCGACCATCCAGTCCTTCCCGACCATCCTGTCCTTCCCGACCATCCCGTCCTTCCCGACCATCCCGTCCTTCCCGACCATCCCGTCCTTCCCGACCATCCTGTCCTTCCCGACCATCTCGTCCTTCCCGACCATCCCGTCCTTCCCGACTATCCTGTCCTTCCCGACCATCCTGGCCTTCCCGACCATCCTGTCCTTCCCGACCATCCTGTCCTTCCCGACCATCCCGTCCTTCCCGACCATCCCGTCCTTCCCGACCATCCTGTCCTTCCCGACCATTCCGTCCTTTCCGACCATCCCGTCCTTCCCGACCATCCCGTCCTTCCCGACCATCCTGTCCTTCCCGACCATCCCGTCCTTCCCGACCATCCTGTCAACCCCGACCATCCTGTCCTTCCCGACCATCCCGTCCTTCCCGACCATCCCGTCCTTCCCGACCATCCAGTCCTTCCCGGCCATCCCGCCCTTCCCGACGATCCCTCCTTCCCGACCATCCCGTCCTTCCCGACCATTCTGTCCTTTCCGACCATCCTGTCCTTCCCGACCATCCCGTCCTTCCCGACCATCCTGTCCTTCCCGACCATCCCGTCCTTCCCGACCATCCTGTCCTTCCCGACCATCCTGTCCTTCCCGACCATTCTGTCCTTCCTGACCATCCTGTCCTTCCCGACCATCCCGTCCTTCCCGACCATCCCGTCCTTCCCGACCATTCCGTCCTTCCCGACCATCCTGTCCTTCCCGACCATCCTGTCCTTCCCAACCATCCTGTCCTTCCCGACCATCCCGTCCTTCCCGACCATCCCGTCCTTCCCGACCATTCCGTCCTTCCCGACCATCCCGTCCTTCCCGACCATTCCGTCCTTCCCGACCATTCCGTCCTTCCCGACCATCCCGTCCTTCCCGACCATCCCGTCCTTCCCGACCATTCCGTCCTTCCCGACCATCCCGTCCTTCCCGACCATTCCGTCCTTCCCGACCATCCTGACCTTCCCGACCATCCTGTCCTTCCCGACCATCCTGTCCCTCCCGACCATCCCGTCCTTCCCGACCATTCCGTCCTTCCCGACCATCCTGACCTTCCCGACCATCCTGTCCTTCCCGACCATCCTGTCCTTCCCGACCATCCCGTCCTTCCCGACCATCCCGTCCTTCCCGACCATTCCGTCCTTCCCGACCATCCCGTCCTTCCCGACCATTCCGTCCTTCCCGACCATCCCGACCATCCTGTCCTTCCCGACCATCCTGTCCCTCCCGACCATCCCGTCCTTCCCGACCATTCCGTCCTTCCCGACCATCCTGACCTTCCCGACCATCCTGTCCTTCCCGACCATTCTGTCCTTCCCGACCATCCTGTCCTCGTATTCCAGATCATACCCCTATACTTTTAGGTGAGCACAGTTGCAAGCGTCTGACCTTCAACATTGGACAGACAGACAAACAGAGGGTCAGACAGACATTCTCTCCTTCACCACGTCATCATTACTTCCTGTGTCTCATTTCTATGTCTTTTTTCCACAATATTTCTCACTTTTCATCTAATATCGCTCTGCTATCCCGATGTGTCCGACATATATTTGGTACTCACATATTCCATCACTCAAAATTATATCCATTCCCTTGTGTTTTTACCATTTTCTCTTTATATGTAGTTCATGTTTACGTCTCATTACTGTGTTTCTTTTTTCTATCTTTACTACTGCTTCCTCTCTCCCTGTGTCTCAGTTTTTACGTCTTCACCCTCTCGACCTCATTGGTCCATCACCTCCTGTGTGTACACTCTCAGTGTCTAATGTCTCTGTGTTTACCATTCATGGTTGTTGCCTAAACGTGCTCATCCCATGTCTCTCTTCTTCGCTCTCAACTCTTCGTCTTCACTACCAGCGATTCTCTGCTATTTATCCCTGCGTATCTCCCCCTTCATACTGAACTCTTGTTTGTTACATCTTAGTCTTAGCATTGTGTCTCACTATTATGGCAACACCACGTATTCATTCCTCACTCATCTGCTCTCCTCTAGCTGTAACTATTTTCTTAATCTATGCTATACTCGTCACGTGGTATGTAAATGTCTACATTTCTTTTTTTAGGTTCATATTTTTGCAGAATCCTCTGCATTTATTATGTGCTCTTGTTGCATGTTTTCAATGATAGTTTTGGAATCTGAATGTATGATGACATGCCGTCGATCATCAGCAAGGACGTGTTCTAAACATTTCTGAATGTCTACCATCTGTGTTTGTAAAGTTGATCGCACGTTTGAGTCTCTACCAATAGCATTTCCTGCCTAAACTGCAACTCCAAATTCTTGTCTCTCCTGGTATACTGAGTTGGTATACTGATATGAATGTTAAGTATATGAAGCTCTTGGATACCATGTATTCTTCAATATATATTGTTTATCTTTGTTGTGATTCATAGCAGATGGGAATCTGATTCTTCTTTCCTTGAAGAGCCAAAATGTTAAAGCGTGTTGGTAAATATTCACACGGTGCTTGCACAACGAAATCTACAAGTGTTTCCTAGTCACCTTTCTCACTGATTATATTTGTGATATCAAATGTATTGATGACATTTGTTGTAAAATGTTGTTGTCGTTGTTAAAGATTCGCTACCTGAAACAAAAAGGTCCAAGTAGCACGGGCTTTTTCCATGACTTTTTCTCATAATTTGTTATCGGAATTGTTCATTTTACATCCCCATATTGAATTTGCTTGTTAAACATTTAATAATCATTCCACACTAAGATATAACCCATTAACGGTTACAGTTGTGAATGTGTAGGTGGTGAATGTTTGCTGACATAACTGAAACAGTGGATCTTGTTATGTCTAAAATTTCGATCACTGCACATGACACGTTACAATTGTTCTGATGACCAGACTTTGTTCTAATATGTGTTGAGATAAAAGTCTAGTGTTTGGCATTTTTTCTTTTACATTTTTTAATGGTTTTTAAAGGCAACAAATGAAAGGATCATGTTAAAGAAGAAACGATTGATTTAAATGTTGTTCTTTCTTTGTATGGGGTTGAGAACCCCATATAGCCTCATGATTCATGGTGTTGAGAACCCCATATAGCCTCATGATTCATGGTGTTGAGAACCATATATAGCCTCATGATTCATGGTGTTGAGAACCCCATATAGCCTCATGATTCATGGTGTTGAGAACCCCATATAGCCTCATGATTCATGGTGTTGAGAACCCCATATAGCCTCATGATTCATGGTGTTGAGAACCCCATATAGCCTCATGATTCATGGTGTTGAGAACCCCATATAGCCTCATGATTCATGGTGTTGAGAACCCCATATAGCCTCATGATTCATGGTGTTGAGAACCCCATATAGCCTCATGATTCATGGTGTTGAGAACCCCATATAGCCTCATGATTCATGGTGTTGAGAACCCCATACAGTCTCATGATTCATGGGGTTGAGAACCCCATATGACCTCATGATTCATGGTGTTGAGAACCCCATATACCTCATGATTCATGGTATTGAGAATGGTGAGCAAGAGGAGGGCGATTGTGGCTGTCATCTCGACTTGTGGGGGACCAGAATGGCAATCTGAAGTCAAAGGGTGATTGTACCCTGGTAGTCAACTGTGGTAAACCTAAGAAGAGGTCTGTTTATCATAGGAAAGAATCTATTGAGAGGTAAACCGATGTTGGAGCCTGTGTCTTGACCCCATACTCAGGTTAGAGTATAGAGAAGTCGAGAGTGTCGGTCGAATATACAATTTGAAGGTGACTTGGAAGACTTAAACTCCAAGCGCCATTTTGACATTGGAAAACAAGCGTCGTCACTCCCATAATTTTGTGGTAAGATCCTTTGATTGATATAGTATGCTGTAAGATTTTTTCCTCATAATATTCTTGCATTATGTCCTGAGGAAGGACCTGTTTAGCTAACATGCTAAGTGTAGTAAGCAGCTCATTCCCCACTCTGGAGATAGAAAAAATGACTAGGCACAAGCAAACGCCAAGACCTCACAAGTATGAAATCCCTATAATTAGACCGTCGACCTTCGACATTCGCTAGAGCGAATCTAACGAGTAGGTCACGGATTCTCACAACTTATTTGTATAGTTGAGTGGTGCTATGAATTCTGCCCAAATCTCAGTGAAACAGTCTCAAATGAATAGCAATAATAATTTCAGGTCACATAGCAGAACAAATGTAAATCAATAAAGTGTGGGGTGTAACGAAAGACAGCGTTCAACATAACTCAGTTTATTCCAGAAAGTACTAACCACTATAACAAGGAAAAATATCAGTGACATCACTCGAAATCCTTCGTGTGACACCTTTACGACAGCTTGACACCATTCACGAGTATGACTACAGGATCCTTCCTGCAATCGTGTTGTGCTGCATAAATTAACTAACTTGAACATACTGAGTGTTCACAGAGGATGCATTCAAGCAAGCAAAACATACTAATTTATAATCACTAATGCAACAACAACAAGGTGGGTTAGGAGACAAGTCTCCTGTAACCTCCTATAAGTTACTTTACGCTCCTTGCAGTCCTTCCCTGCAATAGCAGTTGCAATGCAATCAAACTAGTAGCCTATCAGTGACATTACAATGACCAATGGGGTTTCTGGCAACTCCAGCAACCCTCCTGATTTAAATTCTTACGTTAAATTCAAACTTTTTCGCAATTGTGTTGCTCACGTGGCCCCACAAAGTGAGGTGATTCAGTGAAATATCTATGCCCAAGCTTACCACCAAGTGCTGTCGAGATGTTGGGGAAATAGCCTCGGCTACCAATGTCTTTTGAACAGTCACGGTGGTCGAGTGGTTAAAGAATCCGGTACGCTATGGTTATCTTGAGGTTATCTTGGTTATCTTGAGATAATTTCGGGGCTTAGCATCCCCGCAGCCCGGTCCTCGACCAAGCCTCTTTTTTGTTACACTCCCCTCCAGGAAGCAGCACGTAATAGCTATATAACTCCCAGGTACCTATTTACTGCTAGGTAACAGGGGCATCAGGGTGAAAGAAACATTTTGCCCATTTGTCTCTGCCTCCACCGGGGATCGAACCCGGAACCTCAGGACTACGAATCTGAAGCGCTGTCCACCCAGCTGTCAGGCGCCCTGGCCGATACATTGTGCTCCTGACGGACTGGGTTCGTATCTTTCTAGGGAGTGTGGTTTTCAGCTATATATTGGCTTGGGGACCATTCAAGTTTGTTTGCATTTGTGTTGCTCATGTGGCCCCATAATGTGAGGGGATTCGATGAAATATGATGCCCAAGCTTACCACCAGGTGCTGTAGGGATGTTGGGGAAATAGCCTCGGCAACCAATGTCTTTTAAACAGTCACAGTGGTCGAGTGGTTAAAGAACCAGGTAAGCCATGGTGTATAGTGCTCCTGGCTGTCTGGATTCGAATCCTTCTGGGGTGTGGAGTTTTCAGTTGCATATAAGCCTGGGGACCATTCAGGCTTGTTTGCATATGTATATATATATATATATATATATATATATATATATATATATATATATATATATATATATATATATATATATATATATATATATATATATATATATATATATATATATATTATTTTCTGGTTTAGGGCTTCTATCCCTCTAACTATTTTCTTAGCATCAGGGCTTAATTGAAATAGGAGTTCTCCAAAACTCATTTTCGTACTTTTAAGGTGAAGAAAAGAAGTGATTTACTATAGAGTGTATTACACTTATTTGTATAATTTGCACGACGTTTCGAACCTCCATGGTTCATTCTCAAGTGAACAGATCTTACAATACTAGTTGATTTTATACCCGCATTAGGTCAGGTGATAATACAAAAAAAAACAGCCCGAAGCCGACGGAGAACCCTCTACAGCAGTCAAGCGTTGTATACATGTACACTTGCCCCCACGAAGGATGTAACCTTCAATGTAAGTACATAGGTATGACGTCGACCAAGCTGACGAGGCGTTTGACATGCCATCTTCAATCTGGTGCCCCTAGGAATCACATGAGACAAGCCCATGACATTACTCTAACAAGAGAAATGTTGAACAAGAATACTTGCATAATAGACAAAACCCAAGATTCAAGAAGATTACAAATTCTTGAGGCAATTCACATAAGAATAGAGCGACCTACCATGAACACCCAAATCACGGAACTATTTACTCTACCCACCATGAGAGTAAGGACAAGACAAGAACATATCGATGCCAACACAGAAGACAATGTCCAACATAACAGGCCAATTACACTGGATTAATCTTTGTGTTTAGATAGGAGATGCCTCGTATGGGCCAATACGCCTTCTGCAGCCTCTATGTTTTACCTCACATTTATCCCTTATGTATCCCCCCATGTTTTTCACCTTCATTGTATTATCACCTGACCTAATGCGGGTATAAAATCAACTAGTATTGTAAGATCTGTTCACGTGAGAATGAACCATGGAGGTTCGAAACGTCGTGCAAATTATACAAATAAGTGTAATACACTCTATAGTAAATCACTTCTTTTCTTCACCTTAAAAGTACGAAAATGAGTTTTGGAGAACTCCTATTTCAATTAAGCCCTGATGCTAAGAAAATAGTTAGAGGGATAGAAGCCCTAAACCAGAAAATAATAAATACAGAATATGCGGTCATATTCAATGAAACCTGTTTGAAAGAAAACCTGCTGCCAGTATACACCAATATATATATATATATATATATATATATATATATATATATATATATATATATATATATATATATATATATATATATATATATATATATATATAGTATATATATATATATATATATTGTGACAGTAACACGTTGGTGTTCGGCTGTTTCAAAAGCTAGGGGTATGGCCTCGTCACATAAAGGAAAAAAAAGAAAAAAGCTGGAACTTTCGTCTGTGGTAAGGTAATGGGAAGACACACAAAACACAAGTAAATTTAACAATGAAATTTTAATTACGTTAGAAAAGCAAAACATGAATAAAATTGGGCATAAAAATGTAACATAAATCAACAAACAAAACAATAAGAATAATCACTGGCAAATGAAAAGTTACGTTAAGACAAGTGAATAATAGCAAAGTAAATTATATTAGTGCAGGAATATTGGCTTCAAGCTGCCACCTCCCTTAGTACACGTAAGCCAAGGCTTAGTCTACCAATGAGACATGTTAACTTGTGTGGAGCACGATATATTCTGCCTTCCCTAGGTCGCGGTGGCCCAGACATCAGCTCGTGTGGCGGGTGGAGGGAGCAGGTGCGACGGGCACCAGCCAATCAGCGATGGACAAGCAGTTTGCCGGTTTAACGGTGGCGGAGGCGAGCAGGTGTGCTGGTGCTGGATACATTTTGCTCTCTGGCAGAACTTGTTGTTGTACTTGTTGGATATATCTTCTATATTAGTTGTTTCTGGGACGTAGTTTGGAGGGAAGAGCAGGCTCAATCTCTCTTGAAGGAGATTATCGTCACAACACTCCCCCGAAGCCTGCGGTTCTGGAAGAAGTACGTCGTTATGTGGTGGAGTAATAGGTGGAGTCGCTTCTACTTCATAAACTCTGGAGAGGGCATCGGCTATGATGTTGTCAGAACCCTTGATATAGCGGATCTCCAGGTTGAAATCTTGTAAATACAAAGCCCATCGTAGAAGACGCTGATTAGTGAATTGGGCTTAATGTAGGAAGCGGAGAGGGTTGTGGTCTGAGAAGATGGTGGTAGACCTGACTCCTTGTAGGTACGGAGCGAAGTGTTGGAGATTCAGGACGATGGATAGTAGCTCCTTTTCAATAGTGCTGTAGTTCCTCTGGTGTGGTTTCAATTTGTAGCTGTAGTAGCTGACAGGTAGAACCTCCTCGCCTCGTTGCTGCATCAGGACACCACCAACGCCGGTACCACTGGCGTCGACATGAAGGACGAAAGGCTTGGTGATATCTGGTGAGGCGAGAATGGGATTAGAACAGAGGAGGAATTTGAGTTGTTCGAAAGCAACGGTTTGCTGCATGGTCCACTTATACCGTTGCTTGGGACTGGTTAATAGGATTAGAGGTGTGGCGACTGTACTGAAATTTCTCACAAACCTACGGTAGTAGGAGGCAAGACCAAGGAAGCGCAGGAGCTGCTTCCTGTTGGTAGGCTGTGGATAATGTTGGATGGCTTGAGTGTGTGAGTTTAACGGAGCTAGGCTGCCACTCCCAATAACATGACCCAGATAACGCACTTTACCTTTCGCGAAGGTGGACTTGCCCAGGTTGATGGTGAGGCCGGCTGTCAGGAGCTTGGCGAACAGTCGTCGCAGCTGGAGCAGATGTTCACTCCAGGTGTTGCATGCTACGACGATATCATCCAAATAGGCGTACGTGTTATCCAAGCCCTGGATGACACGGTTGACAGCTCTCTGAAAGGTGGCCGGGGCATTACATAGTCCGAAAGGAAGGCGTTCATATCTGAAAAGTCCAAAAGGAGTGATAAAGGCAGATATTTCTTTAGCTCGCTCCGTTAAGCACACTTGATAATACCCCTTAAGCAAGTCCACTTGCAACAAGTACTGGGCATTACCAATGGCGTCAAGAATGTCATCTATCCTTGGCAAGGGGTAAGCATCCTTGACAGTCACGTTATTCAACTTACGATAGTCAGTACATAGCCTCACCTTACCTTGGGGTTTTGGCACCAAGATACAGGGTGAGGCCCAGGGGGACTCACAAGGTGTAGCCAGTCCATGATCCAAGAGGTACTGCACCTCAGCACGCATGACTTCCTTCTTGCTAGGGCTGATTCGGTAGAAGGGTTGACGAATCGGCCGGGTGTCGGGGAGCAGTTGGATGTCGTGCTGGGTAACATTACACTCTTGGGGTTCATCTCGGAACAACTCCTGATGTTCTCTGAAGATCTTGACGAGAGGTGCACTATGATTATCCTGAAAGTAGTTGGGAAGATCATTAAGGATTTCTGAATTAGAAAGAGCTGTCTCCTTGTCAGTGCTTTCGGGAGGAGAAGCAGGGAAGGTCTCACTGTGGATGTATGGTTCTGTAAAAGTAGAGTAGTTAAGGATGACAGTGGGAGGAGTACCATTATATAGCTTCAGGAGGTTGACGTGGCACAGCTGGGTCTTCCGCCGCCTATCTGGAGTCTCTAGAACGTAGTTATGGTTGTTTCTGCACTCCTTGATGCGGTAGGGTCCTGAAAACCTGTTTTGTAAAGGAGAACCTGGGATAGGGAAATAAGCAAGGACGAAGTCTCCCGGCTTAAATTTTCTTACTTTGCTGGTCTGGTCGTAATGAGTCTTCATCCTCTCCTGTGCTTTCAATAGATTATCATGGGCAAAACTGTGGACTCTCTCTAGAATGTGTTGAAGGTTTTGAAGAAACTGGGGCACATTCTGATGCTCACTGAAGGTGGCATCTCGTAGAGAGTCTTTGAAAGCCTTGAGGGGAGTACGACACTTACGGCCGTAAAGCATCTCATAAGGAGATACTCCTAGGGACTCATTGGGAAGACTTCTAAAGATGTGCATTATCAGATCTATTTGCTTATCCCAATCCTTAGAGGTTTCACTACAAAACTTTTTCAGGAGTGCTTTGATAGTCTGATGACTACGCTCAAGAGAACCCTGTGAAGCAGGATGATAGGGGCTGGACAATACCTGTTTGATGTTGAACTCCTCCAGTGTCCTTTTGAAGAGATCACTGGTGAAGTTGGTACCACAGTCGCTCTGAACCTCCCTGGGAAATCCATACTGGGTGAAGATCTTCAATAAGTGCTTCACAACCGTAGCAGCCGTGATGTTCTTCACTGGAACTGCTATGGGAAATCTGGTGGTAGGACACAGGATGGTTAAGATATAGGCGTTACCTGAACTGGTCCGAGGTAAAGGACCAACACAGTCTATAATAAGTCTGTGGAAAGGTTCCGCAGGCACCTGTATGGGAATCAGTGGCGCTCTGGGAATAGAGATGATCGGTTTACCTGCCATCTGACATGTATGACACTGTTTTACGTACTGTTTGACGCTATTTACCATACCTGGCCAGTAGTAGTGTTGACGAATTCCATGGTAAGTCTTGTTGAATCCGTAGTGGGAGAGTGCTCCGTGGGCCAGGTGTAGAATAGTGGGCCGCAGGCTGGCAGGAATCACAAGTTGTTCGATGTTGGCCCAATCGTCCTCCTTCAGTTTACTGGGTCTATATCTGCGGTAGAGCAAGTCGTTCTCTAGGAAGAACCCAGGAATACTGTCGAGTTGAGTCTCAGCCTGGAAAAATAATGGTGTTAAGGTAAGATCTTCCCTCTGTAACTTACGGAACTCTAACTTGGTCAGATTCGGGGGTAGTTTCTGAGGGTCTTGAGGGACAGCGGTAGCAGTAGAGTCAGCAGGCTGTGGACGTGCGGCTTGTGCACGGGTGGTCACTATAACCGGAGGAGAAACTTCATCACTCTCTTGAACCTTTGCTGGAACATACTTGAATATAGGGTTATCTGGCACAGAGGTACACACCTGGGGTTTGTCCATGACGATCAGGTTGGTCGGTTGCAGGTCTTCCGCCAAGTCGTTGCCTAGGAGAAGTTGCACTCCAGGCATGGGAAAAGGCTTTTCCCTGACGGCGACTTGGACTTCTCCGTTCACGAAGGGACAATCCAGGTGGACTCTGGCGAGAGGATAAGGAGTGGTAGCAGTGAGGTCAGTGATGAAGACAGTTTCTCCGGTGTAGGCGATGTTGGGCACAGCTGACTTCAAGATGATCGATTGAAGAGCCGCTGTGTCCCTCAAGATCTTCAATTTGAAACGTCCCTCCGGATTTGAACCGTTGGCAGAGACAGTTCCAGTATACAGGTGGTTACTGAAAAGAGAAAGATCATTAACATGAACACCAACATTCCTCACAGGCTTACCGGACTTAGGAGGAGTTGGTTTGGGTTTTTGCGTGTCGGTGGTTCCTTTGTATTGAGACTTACCACACTTATCTATGGTATGTCCATAGAGTCTACAATACTTGCAGTACAATTGCGAGCCACCTTGATCGGTACTCACTTTCTCGTAACTGTACCACAACTTCTTACTGGAGGATGGTTCTGGTGTCAGCCGGTGGATGAGGCTGTAAGTGTCAGCCGACTTAGCACACTTCAGGTAGTCGGTTTCTTCTTTATCTGCTAAATATAGACAGACAGGAGGCGGCACACGCCTCAAGAATTCTTCAACTAGCATCAGGTTGACGAGTTCTGTAAAAGTAGAGACATGTGCTGCTTCCAGCCATTTCATAAAATATCTCTGTTTTGTGTTAGCAAACTCGAGAAAGGTAGTGGTACTTGCCTTCAGGTGGTCACGGAATTTCCTTCGATAACTTTCTGTGGAGAGAAGGTAGGCGTCCAACACTGCTTGTTTCAGAGTCTGGTAGTCATTTTCAGACGCCAAAGTACTGAGTGTGACTGCGGCTCTACCTGTAAGATGTACTCTGAGAAGTGTGGCCCATTGGTCGACAGGCCAACTGAGTTGATTAGCAAGGGTTTCAAAGGTGGTAAAAAACACGTCAACTTCTGCTTCTACAAATGATGGCATTAACTTACTTGCATGTGATATATTAAAACTGACGGGAAGATTGGCAGTAGCTTGCTGGCGTTGAGCGAGGTGTGAAGTTTCCAACGCGAATTCTCGTTGACGACACTCTATAGCCAGAGTTGCTTGTTGCTTGTCATGTTCGTGTTGCATCTCCAACTCGCGTCGTTTTGTTTCAAGCTGTACTCGTTCCCGCTCACGGAGTATTGCAACCTCACGTTCCTTGAGGGCGATTTCACGTTCTTGTTCTTCCCTTCGTATGGCAGCTGCTTCTCTTTGCTGCTCACGTTCAATCTTGGCCAGCTCTAGTTTGAGTTTCAGCGTTGCCAAATCAGTTTTATCTGCAATATAGTAAGTTTCATGAGTTTCAGGGTCTATCTTACCTTGCTCTAAGAAATGATCCAGTAACAGGTTGTGTATTTCACTCTTGTTGGCTTGGTATGGAACTGTTAGTTGATACTCATGTGCAAGAGTTTGTAATTCAGCTCTCTTGGCATGACTTAAAGTCCCAATTGCACCTGCTGGATCTGCACGGAAAGCTTGGAGACGAAACATGGTGAAATTAGCAAATAAATGTACAACGAATATACCGTGGTGATATAGTGAATGTCAGAAACAGGACAATGTGGCAACTGGTACCTATCCTGTGGAATCTTTAACAATTAAAGTTAAGTACAAGATGTTAAACGATTAATTTAAATCAAGGTCGCAGGAAATCTTGTACCCGGTACTCATGTAAGAGGATAAGGGCAAGAAAATCCTACTAAACAAGTGAAACTGAGTTTCTAAAACAAATGAAACAGTTAATTGCCTCAAAAGTAAAATTGGTTGTCCAAGGATGTAGGCATACCTTGCCGAGTCTCTATAGGACATAAGCAAGTTTTTCCCACTGAAATTAATATGATACTTACAGAATTAGCGAACTTTTGTGCTCTGAAAAAGAAAGCTAATTCCCTACCGTTGTATGTATCATCATCTCTGACTGACATGTAGGGGTGCGAGGTGTCAACTGGTGACGAGAACTGCTGCTGAGGTCCCAATTCAGCAACTAAAGTTCGTGCTAGAGGAACTATGGCCCTCTTTATCCTCCTGTCAGATTGCAGAAGATTAGGTGCACTTGACCCGGGGGCAGACCACAGTACCAGGGTACCAATATGATGATCTGTCGAAAATATGAGAAATATCCAGGGGACAAAAGACGGTAAACACGAGTAATAACACGGAGGGAGAGATGACCAATTAAGAGTATGACTGAGGCCTACAGTCACCACGTAATCCAAAGTTGTCTCACCTTCACCATATGCTACTCTCGGAATGCACAATACACACAGCACCATATAAAAATGAAATTGAATATGAAAAATAGTAAAAGCTACGTTACCAAAGCCAAATACGCTTACCATAAATTACTACTTGGCACCAGTACCTGAGTGAAGCTCCTAGGACAGGCCCCCACTTTTATGTGACGGTAACGCGGTGGTGTTTGGCTGTTTCAAAAGCTAGGGGTATGGCCTCGTCACATAAAGGAAAAAAAAGACAAAAGCTGGAACTTTCGTCTGTGGTAAGGTAATGGGAAGACACACAAAACACAAGTAAATTTAACAATGAAATTTTAATTATGTTAGAAAAGCAAAACATGAATAAAATTGGGCATAAAAATGTAACATAAATCAACAAACAAAACAATAAGAATAATCACCGGCAAATGAAAAGTTACGTTAAGACAAGTGAATAATAGCAAAGTAAATTATATTAGTGCAGGAATATTGGCTTCAAGCTGCCACCTCCCTTAGTACACGTAAGCCAAGGCTTAGTCTACCAATGAGACATGTTAACTTGTGTGGAGCACGATATATTCTGCCTTCCCTAGGTCGCGGTGGCCCAGACATCAGCTCGTGTGGCGGGTGGAGGGAGCAGGTGCGACGGGCACCAGCCAATCAGCGACAGGCAGGCGATGGACAAGCAGTTTGCCGGTTTAACGGTGGCGGAGGGGAGCAGGCGTGCTGGTGCTGGATACGTTTTGCTCTCTGGCAGAACTTGTTGTTGTACTTGTTGGGTATATCTTCTATATTAGTTGTTTCTGGGACGTAGTTTGGAGGGAAGAGCAGGCTTAATCTCTCTTGAAGGAGATTATCGTCACAATATATATATGTATATGTATATTATTAAATATGACCGAAAAAGTAAGATTAATAATTCTAACACGAATTTTCTCAATCTTTCGTACATTTCTTTTCACTGTTGGTGGTAATTCAAAAATCAATTCTCCAAAATTCATTTTTATTTCTAGTCTGACGCGACACTTGAGCGCGTTTCGTAAAACTTATTACATTTTCAAAGACTTTAGTTTAAACATACACAACTGAATAGAACTTACACATCTCCGATTTGTTTATATCTACATTTGAGTGAGGTGGGTGGGGTGAGGTGGTATTTAATAAGGTATTAATTTCATCAACACATAACAGAACACGAAACAATGGGTATTGAATAGAAGTGATTGTAGAAAGCCTATTGGTCCATATTTCTTGATGCTTCTATATTGGAGCGGAGTCTTGAGGTGGGTAGAATATAGTTGTGCATTAATTGGCTGTTGATTGCTGGTGTTGACTTCTTAATGTGTAGTGCCTCACAAACGTCAAGCCGCCTGCTATCGCTGTATCTATCAATGATTTCTGTGCTGTTTACTAGGATTTCTCTGGCGATGGTTTGGTTGTGGGAAGAGATTATATGTTCCTTAATGGAGCCCTGTTGCTTATGCATCGTTAAACGCCTAGAAAGAGATGTTGTTGTCATGCCTATATACTGAGTTTTTTGGAGCTTACAGTCCCCAAGAGGGCATTTGAAGGCACAGACGACGTTGGTCTCTTTTAAAGCGTTCTGCTTTGTGTCTGGAGAGTTTCTCATGAGTAGGCTTGCCGTTTTTCTGGTTTTATAGTAAATCGTCAGTTGTATCCTCTGATTTTTGTCTGTAGGGATAACGTTTCTATTAACAATATCTTTCAGGATCCTTTCCTCCGTTTTATGAGCTGTGGAAAAAAGTTCCTGTAAAATAGTCTAATAGGGGGTATAGGTGTTGTGTTAGTTGTCTCTTCAGAGGTTGCATGGCGTTTCACTTTCCTTCTTATGATGTCTTCGACGAAACCATTGGAGAAGCCGTTGTTGACTAGGACCTGCCTTACCCTACAGAGTTCTTCGTCGACTTCCTTCCATTCTGAGCTGTGGCTGAGAGCACGGTCGACATATGCATTAACAACACTCCTCTTGTACCTGTCTGGGCAGTCGCTGTTGGCATTTAGGCACATTCCTATGTTCGTTTCCTTAGTGTAGACTGCAGTGTGGAAACCTCCGCTCTTTTCCATGACTGTTACATCTAGAAAGGGCAGCTTCCCATCCTTTTCCATCTCGTAAGTGAAACGCAGCACAGAACTCTGCTCAAATGCCTCCTTCAGCTCCTGCAGATGTCTGACATCAGGTACCTGTGTAAAAATGTCGTCAACATACCTGCAGTATATGGCCGGTTTCAAGTTCATGTCGACTAAGACTTTTTTGCTCGATGGTACCCATGTAGAAGTTTGCAAACAGGACACCTAGGGGAGAACCCATGGCGTCCCCATCTACTTACTTATACATGTGCCCATCCGGGCTCAAGAAGGGTGCCTCTTTAGTACAAGCTTGGAGTAGTTTCCTTAGAATATTTTCTGGTATGTCAAGAGGAGTACAGGCTGGACCACGATACACTCTGTCGGCTATCATCCGATTGTCTCGTCCACAGGTACGTTGGTGAACAGTGATTCTACGTCCAACGAGGCTCTTATCCCTGTGGCCCGTGTGCCCCGCAGTAAGTCAACAAATTCCTTTGGAGACTTCAGGCTGAAAGCGCAAGTGACATAAGGAGTCAGCAGGCCGTTGAGTCGCTTCGCCAGTCTGTACGTAGGTGTGGGTATCTGGCTAATGATTGGCCTCATACTCTCTGACCAAACTAAATTCCAAAGGGTAACGAAGGACACTACAGCCGAATTGAAAGCAAAAGTCAACAAACAGATCGAAACTGTGAACGCCAAGAAATCAGGACTCCACCTGCCAAAGATCACACATTTGTGATCTTAGGCACACATTTAGGCACATTCCTATGTTCGTTTCCTTAGTGTAGACTGCAGTGTGGAAAACTCCGCTCTTTTCCATGACTGTTACATCTAGAAAGGGCAGCTTCCCATTCTTTTCCATCTCGTAAGTGAAACGCAGCACAGAACTCTGCTCAAATGCCTCCTTCAGCTCCTGCAGATGTCTGACATCAGGTACCTGTGTAAAAATGTCGTCAACATACCTGCAGTATATGGCCGGTTTCAAGTTCATGTCGACTAAGACTTTTTTGCTCGATGGTACCCATGTAGAAGTTTGCAAACAGGACACCTAGGGGAGAACCCATGGCGTCCCTATCTACTTACTTATACATGTGCCCATCCGGGCTCAAGAAGGGTGCCTCTTTAGTACAAGCTTGGAGTAGTTTCCTTAGAATATTTTCTGGTATGTCAAGAGGAGTACAGGCTGGATCACGATACACTCTGTCGGCTATCATCCGATTGTCTCGTCCACAGGTACGTTGGTGAACAGTGATTCTACGTCCAACGAGGCTCTTATCCCTGTGGCCCGTGTGCCCCGCAGTAAGTCAACAAATTCCTTTGGAGACTTCAGGCTGAAAGCGCAAGTGACATAAAGAGTCAGCAGGCCGTTGAGTCGCTTCGCCAGTCTGTACGTAGGTGTGGGTATCTGGCTAATGATTGGCCTCATACTCTCTGACCAAACTAAATTCCAAAGGGTAACGAAGGACACTACAGCCGAATTGAAAGCAAAAGTCAACAAACAGATCGAAACTGTGAACGCCAAGAAATCAGGACTCCACCTGCCAAAGATCATTGGGGAATATAAACCTGGATATGCGTATGGAAATGTCAAGACACACAAGCCTGGAAACCCACTTCGGCCAATCATTAGCCAGATACCCACACCCATGTACAGATTGGCGAAGCGGCTCAACGGCCTGCTGACACATTATGTCCCTTGCGCCTTCAGCCTAAAGTCTCCAAAGGAATTTGTTGACTTACTGCGGGGCACACGGGCCACAGGGATAAGAGCCTCGTTGGACGTAGAATCGCTGTTTACCAACGTACCTGTGGACGAGACAATCGGAATGATAGCCGACAGAGTGTATCGTGATCCAGCCTGTACTCCTCTTGACATACCAGAAAATATTCTGAGGAAACTACTCCAAGCTTGTACTAAAGAGGCACCCTTCTTGAGCCCGGATGGGCACATGTATAAGCAAGTAGATGGGGTCGCCATGGGTTCTCCCCTAGGTGTCCTGTTTGCAAACTTCTACATGGGTGCCATCGAGCAAAAAGTCTTAGTCGACATGAACTTGAAACCGGCCATATACTGCAGGTATGTTGACGACATTTTTACACAGGTACCTGATGTCAGACATCTGCAGGAGCTGAAGGAGACATTTGAGCAGAGTTCCGTGCTGCGTTTCACTTACGAGATGGAAAAGGATGGGAAGCTGCCCTTTCTAGATGTAACAGTCATGGAAAAGAGTGGAGGTTTCCACACTGCAGTCTACACTAAGGAAACGTACATAGGAATGTGCCTAAATGCCAACAGCGACTGCCCAGACAGGTACAAGAGGAGTGTTGTTAACGCATATGTCGACCGTGCTCTCAGCCACAACTCAGAATGGAAGCAAGTCGACGAAGAACTCTGTAGGGTAAGGCAGGTCCTAGTCAACAACGGCTTCTCCAATGGTTTCGTCGAAGACATCATAAGAAGGAAAGTGAAAAGCCATGCAACCTCTGAAGAGACAACTAACACAACACCTATACCCCCTATTAGACTATTTTACAGGAACTTCTTTTCCACAGCTCATAAAACGGAGGAAAGGGTCCTGAAAGATATTGTTAATAGAAACGTTATCCCTACAGACAAAAATCAGAGGATACAACTGACGATTTACTATAAAACCAGAAAAACGGCCAGCCTACTCATGAGAAACTCTCCAGACACAAAACAGAACGCTTTAAAAGAGACTAACGTCGTCTATGCCTTCAAATGCCCTCTTGGGGACTGTAAGCTCCAAAAAACCCAGTATATAGGCAAGACAACAACATTTCTTTCTAGGCGTTTAACGATGCATAAGCAACAGGGCTCCATTAAGGAACATATAATCTCTTCCCACAACCAAACCATCGCCAGAGAAATCCTAGTAAACAACACAGAAATCATCGATAGATACAGCGATAACAGGCGGCTTGACGCTTGCGAGGCACTACACAACAAGAAGTCAACACCAGCAATCAACAGCCAATTATTGCACAGCTATATTCTACCCACCTCAAGACTCCGCTCCAATATTGAAGCATCAAGAAATATGGACCAATAGGCTTTCTACAAACACTTCTATTCAATACCCATTGTTTCGTGTTCTGTCTTGTGTTGATGAAAT
This sequence comes from Procambarus clarkii, assembly GCF_040958095.1. Classification (NCBI taxonomy): domain Eukaryota; kingdom Metazoa; phylum Arthropoda; class Malacostraca; order Decapoda; family Cambaridae; genus Procambarus; species Procambarus clarkii. Next base: position 2,682,217 of record NC_091170.1, on the reverse strand, counting down.
TAATATATATATATTTATATATATATATATATATATATATATATGTCGTACCTAGTAGCCAGAACGCACTTTTTGGCCTACTATTCAAGGCCCGATTTGCCTAATAAGCCAAGTTTTCCTGAATTAATATATATTCTCTAATTTTTTTCTTATGAAATGATAAATCTACCCTTTTCAGTATGTATGAGGTCAATTTTTCTTTATTGGAGTTAAAATTAACGTAGATATTTGACCGAACCTAACCAACCCTACCTAACCTAACCTAACCTATCTTTATAGGTTAGGTAGCCGAAAAAGTTAGGTTAGGTTAGGTTAGGTAGGTTAGGTAGTCGAAAAACAATTAATTCATGAAAACTTGGCTTATTAGGCAAATAGGGCCTTGCATAGTAGGCTCAAAAGTGCGTTCTGGCTACTAGGTACGACATATATATATATATATATATATATATATATATATATATATATATATATATATATATATATATATATATATATATATATATATATATGGTGAGAAGGAACACAAATGCGAACAAGCCTGAATGGTTCCCAGGACTATATGTAACTGAAAACTCACACCCCAAAAGTGACTAGAACCCATATTGCCAGGAGCAACGCAACTGGTATGTACAGCATATAGTCCTGGGGATCATTCAGGCTGGTTTGCATTTGTGTTCCTCACGTGTTCCCCAAAGAATGAGATGAGTTGATAAAATACTATGCCCAAGATTACCATCCGAGTGCCGGCGGAAGGGTGATATAAATAGCTTCGGCTATCACCTCTTTTTGTCTGGTCGTGATGGTCGAGCGGATTAAGGTGTCTTGTATATACCAGTTGCATTGCTCCTGGCAGTATAGGTTCGAGTCACTTTTGGGGTGTGAGTTTTCAGTTGTATATAGTCCTGGGGGACCATTCAGGCTTGTTCTCATATATATATATATATATATATATATATATATATATATATATATATATATAATATATATATATTTATATATATATAATATATATATATATTTATATATATATATATATATATATATATATATATATATATATATAATATATATGATATATACATATATGAGAACTATGCTTCATAAGGTTCCAAGGGGTTGTCATAGCCAGGTTGTGGTAATGGGGGACGAGCTCCCATGACCTATAAAATGCTCCTATACGGCATGCGTCTCAAATAGCCTCTGACAACCAAGTCCAACTCCTGGCCTACACGGGTGGCTTAGTCTTTAAGTCCGGCGTAACTGCTTTCACCGACAGGAGAAGGAGCGAGGGCGTGCCTCTGGCGCCTTAAAACCAGCTGCTCCAGGTAGATGGGACTCGATGGACTGGGAAGGCAGCCCATCTAGGGGAAGGAAAACCATGATTTTAAACCTCTGCTGCCTTGCGCCCATACCCCTTTTTTGGGAAAGGCTTCAGGAGTCAACCTCGAGGAAAAATCCGGAGTTGGAGCCCCTAAGGTAGTTCGTTGTTGACGTCGACCTCGTTCTGGCAGCTCCTGCGACGTTGCTGGAACCATGTGTATTGGCATTTGCCTCTCTATTGGATAATTTCTGCAACGTGGAGAGGGGGGACCTGCTGCATGGGTAACAGCTTCTCCTCCATATCTACCGGTCTACCGGTTTTAAGTCTTCTGCTCGATTGGCGAAGAGTGTTTCGCCAGGGGTTGTTTCCGATGGTGGGAGGGGACATCGCACCCCACTGGGCAGCTACTGCCCGCCTCAAGCTGGGCAAACCCCAGCCAATAAGGTGTTGCCTCGCCACGGTCTGTTAACCTCACTGGGTGCGTGGGGTTTAGGGTGAAAACCGACAAGCGGCCCGACAACTTTGCACCAAGCAACACCAAACCAAAGAAGAAAATATCAACTGCCCTAAAGCTGGGCACATGGAACGTCAGGACACTGACACCAGGTTTCTCTGACGACCTGCAAGAAATCAATGACGCCCGAAAAACAGCAATCATCGATAGGGACCTGAGCAAACTGCAGATGGATATTGTTGCTCTCCAAGAGACCAGGCTCCCTGGATCAGGATCTGTGAGAGAGAGGACCTTCTCTTTTTTCTGGCAAGGAAAACCACCTGATGAGACCAGAGAACATGGTGTGGGATTTGCCGTCAGGAATGCACTGTTGGGACACATTATGCCACCAATGGGGGAATCGAACGAATTCTGTCTCTGCAACTGCACTCCCAAACAGGACCAGTCAATGTAATTAGTGCATATGCACCAACCCTGACTTCTCCAGCAGAGACAAAGGAAAAATTCTATGATGACCTCAACAGAGTCATAGCGAGAATCCCTGTAAAGGAGCCACTGTTCATCCTCGGCGACTTCAACGCCGGAGTGGGTGCCGAGCACAACATTTGGCCCACTTGCCTGGGTCAATTCGGCATAGGGAGGATGAATGAGAACGGGAAACATCTGCTAGAACTCTGCTGCCTTCATGGTCTTTGTGTCACCAACACGTTCTTCGGCACAAAGCCTCAACACCGAGTATCTTGAAGACACCCCAGATCCAAGCACTGGCACCAGCTTGACCTGATTCTTACCAGGCGTGCAAGTCTACCCAGCGTCAAGATTACGCGTAGCTACCAGAGTGCTGTCTGTGACACCGACCACTCCCTGGTATGTAGCAGGGTCAAGATGCAACCAAAGAAGATTCATCACTCGAAAAGGCGGGCAGATCTCGCATCGACACCACCAAGACCCGCAACCAGGACAAGGTGGAATATTTTGCACACGTGCTCGAGGAAGCTCTTCCTGGCCCAGCCAGGTTCACTGCCTTTAAAAGATGGGAGCACTTCAGAGACGCTGTGTTCAACGCTGCCATTTCCACCTTTGGCAAGAAGACCAGCAGGTCGGCAGACTGGTTCGAGGCTCACTCGGAAGAGATGACACCTGTCATCGAGGAGAAGAGAAACGCCTTGGCAGCCTACAAAGCCTGCCAAAGTCAGCGCAACTTACAGATCCTTCGGGCCGTCCGCTGCAAAGTGCAGCAGAGCGCCAGGCGATATGCCAACAACTATTGGCTCCAGCTCTGCTCCCAGATACAGACTGCAGCAGATACAGGCAATGTATGGGGAATGTATGACGGCATCAAGCAGGCCCTCGGGCCAATCCAGAGGAAGACCGGTCCTCTGAAATCTGCCACTGGCGAGGTGATTCAGGACCAGACACTGCAGCTGAAGCGCTGGGTCGAGCACTACTCTGAGCTTTATGCCAGGGACAATTTGGTCACCGAAGACGCCCTGAGCGCCATTGAGTGTCTGCCTGTGTTAATGGAGCTCGATAGTTAACCGAGCCTCGAAGAACTCAGCGATGCCCTAGACTTCCTTGCTTCTGGTAAAGCTCCTGGCAAAGATGGCATTCCTGCTGAGACCTTGAAGTGCTGCAGAGGTAGCTTGCTCATGGAGCTGCATGAAATTCTCTGCCTCTGCTGGGAAGGAGAGGTGCCACAGGACATGAGGGATGCCAATATCGTCATGCTGTATAAGAATAAAGGTGACAGGGGCGACTGCAACAACTACCGTAGAATCTCCCTCCTCAGTATTGTCGGAAAGCTGTTTGCTCGAGTCGCATTGAAGAGGCTCCAAGTGCTTGCAGAGAGTCTATCCAGAATCACAATGCAGATTCAGAGCTGACAGGTCCACCATCGACCTGGTCTTTTCCCTCAGACAACTGCAGGAGAAATGCAGGGAACAGAAGCAGCCACTCTTCGTAGCCTTCATAGATCTGACAAAGGCCTTCGACCTCGTCAGCACGGATGGCCTGTTCAAGATCCTCCCCAAAATCGGATGCCCACCCAGGCTCCTCAGCATCATCAGATCTTTCCATGAGAACATGAGGGGCACCGTGGTCTTTGATGGCCTAACATCAGACGCCTTTGACATCCGAAGTGGAGTAAAGCAGGGCTGCGTACTGGCTCCAACCCAATTCGGGATTTTCTTCGCAGTTATGCTGTGGCACGCCTTCGGATCTGTCACGGAAGACATTTACCTCCGGACCAGGTCGGATGGAAAGCTCTTTAACCTCGCCAGGCTGAGTGCCAAGTCAAAGGTTCGGCTGAGGTGTCTGCGCGACTTCCTTTTTGCCGACGACGCAGCAGTCACTGCCCACTCAGTCGAAGATCTCCAATGGCTCATGACCCGCATCAGCGAGGCCTCTCAGGCTTTCAGACTCACCATCAGCCTGAAGAAAACACAAGTCATGGGACAAGGAGTGGACTCCCCACCTGACATCGGCATCTCCGATTCCAAACTGGAACTTGTTCACGACTTCGTGTACTTGGGCTCCACAATCTCTGACTCCCTCTCTCTTGATACAGAGCTAAACAAACGCATCGGAAAGGCATCTACTACCATGTCCAGACTGACAAAGAGAGTGTGGGCTAACAATAGGCTGAGTATACTAAGATTCAGGTTTACAGAGCCTGTGTCCTGAGCACTCTTCTTTATGGCAGTGAGTCTTGGACACTCTGCGCCCGTCAGGAAAGACAGCTGAATGCCTACCACATGTGCTGCCTTCGACACATCTTGGACATCACCTGGCAGGACAAGGTGACAAACAACAATGTCTTGAGGAGAGCAAGAATCACTAGTATGTACACAATGCTGAAACAGAGACGAATGCGCTGGCTCGGGCACGTTGTGCGAATGGGCGACGGTAGGATCCCCAAGGATCGCCTGTATGGAGAGCTGATGCATGGAAAGCGTCCAACAGGCAAGCCCCAGCTACGGTACAAAGACGTATGCAAGAGGGACCTGAAAGCCATGGACGTTGATCTTCCTATATGGGAGACACTGGCTGCAGACCGTTCAGCCTGGAGGCAGTCTGTTCAAAGAGGTCTCTCCAAGTTCGAGGAGTCACTTGCCAAGGAATCGAAGGCAAAGAGACAGAGAAGGAAAGCCGGTAGCCAGGAAGACAGACCAGAATCGGACTTCGTTTATTAGGCAAATCGGGCCTTGCATAGTAGGCTGAGAAGTGAGTTCTGGCTACTAGGTACGACATATATATATATATATATATATATATATATATATATATATATATATATATATATATATATATATATATATATATATATATATATATATATATATATATATATATATGTTTCATTGAATATGACCGCATATTCTGTATTTATTATTTTCTGGTTTAGGGCTTCTATCCCTCTAACTATTTTCTTAGCATCAGGGCTTAATTGAAATAGGAGTTCTCCAAAACTCATTTTCGTACTTTTAAGGTGAAGAAAAGAAGCGATTTACTATAGAGTGTATTACACTTATTTGTATAACTTGCACGACGTTTCGAACCACCATGGTTCATTCTCAAGTGAACAGATCTTACAATACTAGTTGATTTTATACCCGCATTAGGTCAGGTGATAATACAATGAAGGTGAAAACATGGGGGGATACATAAGGGATAAACATAGGGGCTGCAGAAGGCATATTGGCCCATACGAGGCATCTCCTATCTAAACACAAAGATTAATCCAGTGTAATTGGCCTGTTATGTTGGACATTGTCTTCTGTGTTGGCATCGATATGTTCTTGTCTTGTCCTTACTCTCATGGTGGGTAGAGTAAATAGTTCCGTGATTTGGGTGTTCATGGTAGGTCGCTCTATTCTTATGTGAATTGCCTCAAGAATTTGTAATCTTCTTGAATCTTGGGTTTTGTCTATTATGCAAGTATTCTTGTTCAACATTTCTCTTGTTAGAGTAATGTCATGGGCTTGTCTCATGTGATTCCTAGGGGCACCAGATTGAAGATGGCATGTCAAACGCCTCGTCAGCTTGGTCGACGTCATACCTATGTACTTACATTGAAGGTTACATCCTTCGTGGGGGCAAGTGTACATGTATACAACGCTTGACTGCTGTAGAGGGTTCTCCGTCGGCTTCGGGCTGTTTTTGATAAGGAGTTAGGAAGTCTTCTTGGTTTTGTAGAATATTATCAGGTTTATGTTTTGGTTAGGAGTAGTGCTTTTTACTCCTTTACGGATTATTTCTTTCATTATTCTTTCCTCTTTTATATGTTCACTGTGCATGGTTGATTTGTAATATAATTTTATTGGGGGTGTTGTGGTTTCTGTTCTAGGTTCTGAATTATACCAACGGTCCAAGTGTCTTCTTATAGCAGCGTTTATTTCCGCGTTGCTATATCCGTTGTTCACCAATACCTGAGTTACTCTTTCAAACTCTCTACTCACGTTGCTCCATTCAGAGCAGTGGGTAAGCGCTCGACGAATATAAGCATTGAGAACACTGGCTTTGTATCTTTGGGGGCACTCACTTCTACCGTTCAGGCATAATCCTATGTTGGTGGGCTTGGTATATACGTTGGTGCTTAAAGAGGTTCCTGTTTTTGTTATTAGTACATCCAAGAATGGCAGACTGTTGTTTTCACTATTTTCATGTGTAAATCGGAGTACTGACTCTCTCTCTAGGTGTCTTTTTAGGTCAATTAGTTCATCTGAGTCTTTTACTATTACGAATATGTCATCTACATAACGGCAGTATACAGTTGGTTTTTGTCTGCTACTGAAGACCCTATGTTCGATGGTTCCCATATAAAAATTAGCAAATAAAACTCCTAAGGGGGAGCCCATTGCTACTCCGTCTATTTGTAAATACATGTCTCCTTGTGGACTGATGAAAGGGGCTTCCTTTGTACATGCTTCGAGAAGACTTTTCAAGTGTGGCTCAGGTATGTCTAATTTGGGGGTGCTCTCGTCTCTGTATACTCTGTCCAGTATCATTCCTATGGTTTTGTCGACTGGGACGTTGGTAAAAAGGGATTCAACGTCCAGGGAAGCGATGATTCCATCGGGCTGGGTGTTTAGATAGGAGATGCCTCGTATGGGCCAATATGCCTTCTGCAGCCCCTATGTTTATCCCTTATGTATCCCCCCATGTTTTCACCTTCATTGTATTATCATCTGACCTAATGCGGGTATAAAATCAACTAGTATTGTAAGATCTGTTCACTTGAGAATGAACCATGGAGGTTCGAAACGTCGTGCAAATTATACAAATAAGTGTAATACACTCTATAGTAAATCGCTTCTTTTCTTCACCTTAAAAGTACGAAAATGAGTTTTGGAGAACTCCTATTTCAATTAAGCCCTGATGCTAAGAAAATAGTTAGAGGGATAGAAGCCCTAAACCAGAAAATAATAAATACAGAATATGCGGTCATATTCAATGAAACATGTTTGAAAGAAAACCTGCTGCCAGTATACACCAATATATATATATATAT